>NW_026057577.1:75731544-75933308 GCF_023721935.1 Panthera uncia | reverse complement strand
GAGAGAGAGAGAGAGAGAGAGAGAGAGAGCGCACAAGTGAGGGAGGGTAAGAGAAAATCCCAAGCAGGCTCCGTGCTGCCAGCAAGGAGCTTGATGAGGGGCTTGAACTCACGAACTGTGAGATCATGACCTGAGCCAAAATCAAGAGTTGGACACCCAACCAACTGAGCTACTCAGGTGCCCCAAGAAGCTGAATTTTCTAAATTCTTCTGAAAACAAGTACCCCTATAGATCACAACAGAAACAGAAATAAAGATACGCAAGTCAGTTTTTGAGACTGATATGACTATCATAAACTACTGGCATTCAATATAAGAAAAACCAGAGAGTTCCTTCAAAGTATTTAAAAAATATATTAGGCAAAAAATCCAGCATTTAAAAAAAGCAATCTACTCCAAGGAGAGGTTATTTCAGAAATGCAGGAATGCTTCAGTGTTCAAGAAAAAAATTAAAATTTTACAAAGGAAAATTTTATTCAATCAGTACATTATTAGAAAAAGTTCGTTATTCATTCATGATAGAAATATCTAAGAAACTAAAATTGGAAGGAAAAATCTTAACCCCTCCCCAAAATAACATGTCAAAAACTTTAATAAATATAATGTCTAATTTAGAAACTCTAAAAGCTAATTAATTGATTAATGTCCAAGTCAAGAAAAGAACACTACCTCCTGAGAAACTCTTGCATGTGACTAAAAGTATAAATATATAAGTATACATCCATATGTGAACAAATGACTAATATATGACATAGGAAGAATAATGTGTGTACTTGATAAAATATATCTGTACACAATGACATGGATAGATGCTAAAAGCATAATGATATCAAAAATATCTAAAATGCATATATAATCAATATATTAAATCAATAAAATTACATAAAAGCCCTTTATGCACATTGACTGTTACCCATCATTTGTTACATCATTAAAAATATATACATTTTTGGGGCGCCTGGGTGGCGCAGTCGGTTAAGCGTCCGACTTCAGCCAGGTCACCATCTCATGGTCCGTGAGTTCGAGCCCCGTGTCAGGCTCTGGGCTGATGGCTCGGAGCCTGGAGCCTGTTTCCGATTCTGTGTCTCCCTCTCTAGACTCTGTCCCTCCCCCGTTCATGCTCTGTCTCTCTCTGTCCCAAAAATCAATAAACGTTGAAAAAAAAATTTAAAAAAAAAAAAATATATATATATATATACATTTTTACTTTTTCATTTCAAAAGATGTTTATTTAATCATAAATAGTTTACTTTAGGACTTAATGCTTCGCTTTTTCTTTGAGTATGAGTCTATTGCATAATTCCATATAGGTTTCTTTTCTATTTTATAATACACAGCATTATAGACAATTTCCAGTTTATTTTATTTACAGCAAGAATTTAAAAACATCTCCATATCAATCCAAGTATAATATAAGATGCTTCTAGATTTGTATATGTTCTCCCAATTTTATGAACGTGTCTTTCTTGTGCTAAACTTTTTAGGGGGGACTTTTCAAAACATGAAATTTAGTTGTAGGAAAAAAGTATTGTTTATTTGCATTTCCTGCATTGTATAATACTTAATTAAGTTGAATAAATTCAGATGAAGTATATATGACATAAATAGATTTAGAATAAAAATGTCAAAGCTTTGTTAAAACTACAACCCATTTGGTGAATGAAGTAACATTAGCAGGGAGTACATTATGAACTGTGAGCATTCAATATTCTGTGGAAACAATGTATTTTACACAGGTGAGGAAAACTACTTGCTAAAAATCAGCAAATAGCTTTATCAGCGGTTAATTAATAGAGCATCTGCTATATGCTGCTGACGGATACATATATAATTAGTAAAAATATAAATATATAAACTGCAGAGATACAAATAAAATTCAGGAGAATGCTTGCTTCTTTGGAAGTCAAATTAATGTGGTTAAGGAGGGACACAAAAAATTCCTGTGTTACTAATATTTGGTTCCCCAAAGAAAGAAAATTAAATTATAAAGCAAATATGGTGAAATGTCAATATTCTAAAATTACAGTGTATGAGAAAATGGATTCCATTTTATGCCTATGTATTTAAATTTTACTGAAAAGAAAAATAAAGGAAAATCACCCATAATCTTACCATTTAAGGAGTGAATATGATTAAAATATTAGATTGTGGCACCTGGATGACTCAGGCAGTTGAGCATCCAACTCATGATTTCAACTCAGGTCATAATTCCGGGGTCATGGGGTTGAGCCCTGCATCTCTGTCTATCTCTCTCTCTCTCTCTCTCTCTCTCTCCATAAAAAAAGTATAAAAATATAGAATATATTTCTTATATTCTAGATAAAAGTTTAAACATATATAAATATAAATAATCATTCACAATTTGTAGTAAATAGATTATATTTTCTCTTGCCCTCATAGATCAGTGAAACCTAATTTAAAATCTTACTTGGTTACTAGCTCAGGAAAGTGTCATTTAAAGCTGAATTAAAACAATAACAGAGACCAAATTCTACTTTCTTATGATTGATATCATGCAAAAAGAATCTTTGGAAAGCCATGGCTAAACACAATCATTTAGGAGTCAAAACTCAGGCGCCATCTCCATAGGGTGGGGCTGCAGACTTCACAGGATTCACATCACCTGTCCAGGAATCTGTAAAATCTATTTCCAAAACATTTCAGGTGATACTTTTTAAAGGCCTCACTAAATCTTTACACCTTTGCATGCAAGAGTCCAGACCATCACAAAGAACCCATTCTAACACCTATTACTACAGCAACAAGTTACAGTTTTCAGTAATTATAACACCCTTACGAAGTTCACAATTTTAATTAGGCTCATACTATTCACTGACATGTGAGTAACAAAAATGATTCTAAAGCCTATGCTTCAAGTGAGGACTCTCCATTGTAGTGTGGATTATTAAGGCACTTGACAGCCCCTTTGAAGCTTAAACCGCCATAGCTAACACAGTTTATTCAACCTATTTTTTTCTACATAAGCACTATGTTACTTACAATATTTGAAACTACAAATAATGTTACAATGATAACTTTGCCTAAAGGTATTTTCATTGTATAAGACAGAAATCTTCAGGGTAGATTCCTAAAGTAGGATTTCTGGGTCAAAAGTTACGTTAATGTGTAGTTTTGTTAGGTATTGTAAAATTCCAGCCACGAGGGACGTACCTGCTTGCATTTCCACCGGCAATGTTGACATTGACAGCGCATCGGCACTCTATTTTCATACTTTTAATTTGTTTTCCAATTTGATGGGTAAGAAACAGTATCTCATTGTTTTGATTGAATTTCTTTAAATATGAGTGAGTTTGAAAATGTTTTTATACTTTCAAAACCCATTTTTCTGTCTTTTCTGTTAACTATTCATATATTTTTCTCTTGTTTTCAATCATGGTTTGCTACTTAATCCATCAGTTTTAAGCCTGTTTTTAACATTAGGAATATTAGTACTTTGTTTTGAATATTGCAAAAGTTTCTTCCCAATTTCACAGTTTTCACTAATTATTTTATGTTGATTTTCACAAGGCAGAAGCTTTAAATTTTTTTTACATACTCAAATTCAAATTAATCTTTTTACTTGTTGCCTCTGGATATTTAAAATCTTGGATAGAAATCATTTCCCTGCCCTGAGATTTAAGAGAATTTCACCCATATTTCATTGTCATACGTGTATGGTTGTATGTTTTTGACATTTGTAACTCTAACTGGATTTTTTTCTTTACACATGACGTGAGATATGTGTTTTTATTAAAAATAACTACCAAGATGTTCAAGAATTTTAATTAAAAGTCTGAATAGCCAAAGTAATCTTCAGAAAGAATAAAGCTGGAGGCACCATGCTTCCTGATTTCAAAGCATATTACAAAGCTATAATAATAAAAACAGCATGATATTGACATAAAAACAGATACATATTTCAGTGGAACAGAATAGAGAGCCCAGAAACAAACCCATACATACATTGTCTATTAACTTGGACAAAAAAGCCAAGGATATACACTAGAAGAAAAGTCTCCTTAATAAATCGTCTTTGGAAAACTGAATAGCCCCATGCAAAAGAATGAAACTGGACCACTATTTTGCACCATACACAAAAGTCAACTTGACATGGATTAAAGATTTGAATGTAAGGCTTGAAAACGTAAAACTCCTAGAAGACAATATAGGTGGTATGCTCCTTATCGTAGGCCTTGGCGATTATTTTTTGGATTTGCCACTACAAGCAAAGACCACAAAAGCAAAAAAAAAAAAAAGTGGGACTATATAAAAGGCGATCAGTAACAAAATGAAAAGCCAACTCACAGAATTGGAGAAAATATCTGCAAATCATATAATAAGGGGTTAACATCTACAATGTATTAAAACCTCATATAAATCTATACCAAAAAAAAAAAAAAAAACCAAAAAAACAAACAACAAAAACCCAATCTAATTAAAAAATGGGAACAGGAGATGAATACACATTTTTCCAAAGAAGACATACAAATGGCTAATAGGTACATGGAAAATGCAAATCATGAAAATGCAAATCAAAACCATGATGAGGTATTACCTCACACCTGTTAGAAAGTTTTTATCAAAAACAAACAAAACAAAACCTACAAGCATTGGTGAGAATGTGGAGCACAGGGAACCTTTGGTGGGAATGTAAATTGGCACAGGCACTATGGAAAACAGAATGGAGGTTACTCAAAAAATTGAAAATAGAACTACCATATGATCTAGTGATCCCACTTCTGGGTATTTAACACAAGGAAATGAAAACACTAACTCAAGAACTAACTCTCTCTCCCTCTCTCTCTCTTTATATTCAGCCATAAAAAAGAAGGGAATCTGGTATTTGCAACAACATAGATTGAGCCCGAGGGCATTATGCTAAGTAAAACATCAAGCAGAAAAGGAAAAAATACCATATGTTCTTAGTTATATGTAAAATTTTTTAAAGAAAAAAAGGAATTTACACAGAGAACAAATTGGTAGTTGCCAGAGGGAGGGTGTGAGGATAGTTGAAATGGGTGAAGGGGGTCAAAGGGTACAAAATTCTGGTCGTGAAATAAATAAGAGATGGGGATGTAGTGTACAACATTGAATATACTTAATAATACTGTATTATATATTTGAAAGTTGCTAAGAGAGTAGATCTTAAAAGTTCTTATCACAAGAAAAATGTGCATAACTTTGTGTGGTAGCACATGCTAAGTAGACTCGTGTGGTGTTCATATGACAGTTCTGAATATACATACGTCAAATCATCATGTTGTACACTTGAAACTAAAATGATATTATGTTAGTTGTATCTGAAAAAAATAGTGGAAAAAGTCTAAATTATATCAGACCTCAAGAAAATATTGGGGGCTCCTGGGTGGCTCATTCGGTTAAGCGTCCGACTGGGGCTCAGGTCATGAGCTCACGGTTCTTGAGTTTGAGCCCTGTGTCGGGCTCTGTGCTGACAGCTTAAAGCCTGGAGCCTGCTCCTGATTCTGTGTCTCCCTCTCTCTGACCCTCCTCTGCTTGCTCTCACTCTATCTCTCTCTCTCAAAAATAAATAAACTTTTAAAAACGTTAAAAAAAAGAAAATATTGGAACTCTATTGATTACATAATTAGGACCTGCTTCCCGTCTAAAATGGAAGGAAAGAGAAAGAATAGGGGAGAAAAAAATAAAGCTTTAGTCAAACCACTATATAAATATACAACCTCCAGAACTTAATATTCCAAGTTCCCTTTGGCACAAAGTAGTGGTATGGGGGTCAGAAACACGTGTACAATAATTCTTTTTTAGAAGCCTATTGTTGACATTTGGTATGTGCTCAGGGATGAGATACCTAGAAATATACCTAGAAAGAAAGCTAGCCAGACAAGCTACAAATTCACAACTTTCCTAAAACCTATTTAGGCAATGAGGTTTCCGGCTAACAAATAGAGCAAAATTTGAAGAGATGACCACAGGGAAAGATTGGACGCAAGCACTGTTACCAGACAATGAGATACAAAGAAGCGTTTATTCGGCATAGGTTGTGAACTGGTCGACATCAGGCATGTATTGCTGAGGGAGCGTGAAGCCCTTGTGGCCACAGAAACTGGTGAGTCTACTTCCTCTTTAGGGTTTTCTCCTTGAGCCCCATCAGGTGCTCCTGGAAATTACTGGATAAAGTTGTACAAAAATGCCCTTAATGTTTCAGACTTAGAGGAAGAATGGCAGCTACTGCATGAAGGGTACGTAATTCTACTTCTTTCTCTCTCCATTCTATCCCTTCTGGAAGAAAATTTTCAATATGTGGACGTTGAGAGCCATAAGTACTATCACTATTGGGCACTGAAGTAAACATATTACGTCGAAAGGAAAGGAACAGAAACACAAAACTAAAAACAAAAACTTGCCCCTGGAAGAGGAACGGAAATCTAAGAGATGGGCCCAGAAATACATCTAGAGAAGGGCAGGGGCACAGATAAAATTCATAGCTGAGACTCAGGGACCTGGTGCTTATCTAAGACAAAGGCTAAATCAAAAAAACAAAGTACATTCTCCCCTCAACACCAGGCTAACAAGAGTTGAATACTGTATTTGAGTTCTCCCGAGAAAAGACCCAATAGAGTGTGTGCACAGTGCTTCCAGATTGCAGAATTTTCTGATTAAGTTTTCAGGCACAGAACAACTGCTTTCTGCTCTGTCTGCTTCTCACTCCCTGCAATAGACCTTTAGGGGTTGTCCAATGCCTTATGTGCACGATTGCTTATAAAATATTAGGTTCATGCATTTTTTATAGTTCTTTTTTTCTCCATGATTATAATGCCTCATGCCCTGGCAGTGTGGTAGTGCTGAACTGTGTATAATTATTACCTCCCTGACTCACTTAGAACTCAGTAAGACCTACGTTACTACTTTCTCTTTAAATTTTAAATATTTTTCAGGAGTCAGAAAATGATTAGACTCTCTAAAGCATAATATCATTGATGAATCTGGGGCTCTTTCAGTGTCTTAATCTATTCTCTGAGATCTTAGCCCCTTGATTTCTGGTTCTCTTTGATGTTTTCTGACACCTTTGAAGAGCTGTTAGTTTGTTTTCAATTATTTTTTAAGTTTACTTATTTTGAGAGAAACAGAGACAGTGTGAGTAGGGGAGGGGAGAGAGAGAGGAAAACAGAGAATCCGAAGCAGGCTCTGTGCTGCCAGTGAACTCGCTGTGAGATCATGACCTGAGCTGAAACCAAGAGTCAGACATTCATTCAGCTGAGCCATCCAGGTGCCCCTGTTTGTTTCAATCTTTAATTTTTTTTTTTTAATGTTTATTTATTTTTGAGACAGAGAGAGACAGAGCGTGAACAGGGGAGGGGCAGAGAGAGAGGGAGACAGAGAATCCGAAACAGGCTCCAGGCTCTGAGCTGTCAGCACAGAGCCCGACGCGGGTGTTTCAATCTTTAAACCCAGGTTTTATTAGTTAGTGGTGGAGATTTAGTCTTACATTTTGCCAAGGTCATTGATGATGTTTATTCTAGTGATGCCTTTTTTTCTATTAAATCTTTGTTCTTGGGTATGAAATTGTTTCTTGGTTACTTTTGTTATATTGCTTTTGCATTCTGTTCACTCTTCTTAAATTTTGGTGAGTCTCAAATGAGTGCATTTTTCATACATTTTAATTTGTTTGTAAATACTTAGTGATTCAAAAGATGGTTTTCCTTTACTAATTGTTACTGAAGCAGTATATATGTGTGTGGAGGAGTGAAATATGGGATATACAGCCACAAGAGGTATATTCCATTTTACCTCCAATGATGGTGAATTTATTGCTGAAAATTATGCTTTAGTATTTGATCATTTAGAATCTTGACTTCCTCATGCCTACTGGATCTAACAAAACCTAATCGTGTGTCTTTGCCCTCTCCTAACCACATAACTGAAATTATTACTCATGACTAAAAGACTATTTTATTGTTAAATCCTTATTCTGAGGAGATGTGAACAGTGGGAAAAAATTACCAGAAATGATTCTGATAATATAATAAATCTTGCCTCCAAAAGATATATCCAAATCCTAATCCCTGGATTATCATATTTGGAAAGAAGATGTTTAAAGATGTAATTAAGTTTGAAGTGAGGGTATCATTCTGAACTATCCAAATGGGCACTAAATGAGTAGGAGAAAAACACTGACAGAAGATAAGACATATGGAGGAGAAGCAATGTGAAGACAGAGGCAGAATCTGACAGGGATGTGAATGTCAAAGAATACCAAAGAAAGTTCAGAGCCACAAGAAGCTGGAAAATGGGGGAAAAAATAGATTCTTTCCTAGAGACTTTACAGGGAGTACATACCTGCCAATACCATGATTTTGGACTTCTGGCATCCAGAACTATGAAAGAATAAATTTCTGTATTTTACATGCCCTCAAATTAGGGTAATTTGCTATGTAGTATTCCTAAGAAAGTTACCTTCCTCTGTCTGGAGATATTCTAGTTTTTGAGTATCTGTGACCAATCATTTTTTCCCCCAGTATATCATCCTATATACTTAGAAAAAATTTGTTAACTTCTTCAATATTATCTAATCCACTGGCCATTTTTCAGAGATGACTCATGAAATCTGGGCCATTGAGTGACTTTATCACTTAGAAACAGAAGAAAAGGCTGCCTGTCATAGTGCTCAATCCACTAACTTGAAACAATCTTTACCATATTCTGAATATACTAATTCTAATCCATTTACTTAATAGTTAATATATTAAAATCAAGTTATTCAGCAGTGCCTGGGTGGCTCAATCAGTTAAGTGTCCAACATCAGCTCCGGTCATGATCTTGCAGTTCATGAGTTTGAGTCCCATGTCAGGTTCTATGTCTCCCTCTCTCTCTGCCCCTCCCCAACTCATGCTCTGTCTCTGCCTCGCTCTCAAAAATAAACATTATAAATTTTTTTTTTAAAAAGAATCAATAAAATAAAGTTATTCAGAAGGAATTTTAATTTTGATTTCTAATATTTGCTCAATTTTATTTATTTTTTAAATTTTAATTTTTTTACCCTTTATTTATTATTGAAAGAGAGAGACAGGGCGTGAGCAGGGGAGGGGCAGAGAGAGAGAAAGACACAGAATCTGAAGAGGCTCCAGGCTCTGAGCTGTCAGCACAGAGACTGTCATGGGGCTCGAACTCACAAACCGCGAGATCATGACCTGAGCCGGTCGGACGCTTAACTGACTGAGCCACCCAGGCGCCCCTCAATTTTATTTTTAATGGTTAAGTTTCATTTTACTTAGATTGCTTGAATAAAAAAATAGGTTATCATATAACACGTAATAAAAATATTACAACTAGTTTTCTGCTCTAGTGTGTCCCTTTCTTTATAATACATGTTTATTACTCCAACTGTGTATGAAGGAATGAAAAGTATAGAAATGAAATATTACTACTAAAAAATAATTGAAATACTACTGTAAATAAAGCGTATGGCCATCATGCTATCCAACTTAATAAGAAATTTGCTTAAGAAGGCATTTCCATCAGAATTGATATGAAAGTGTTAGCATATTTCACTAAGTTTCACTTAAAGCTACTTTCATTGCTGATGCAAAAAAAGGGGAGATAAAATTAAATAAGTAAATTATTTTCACAAGTTTCAGGGAGATTTATATTATCAAGATCTTTCTTAAGTTTCATTTTACACTCTGGAGTTTTCAGAGCTTTTATTTTTAAATACATGACAGGATTCGGCCTCAGAAGACTGTGCTTTGACACTATAAATCGGTCATATAACACACACTGAGATTTATCATCATTTACAGTCATTTTATACTCAAGTTAGAAGTTTAAAGCATGGTTGTTAACACTTGTATTATAGACTTTTTAGAAACCCCTAGGGTTTGTCAGTCAGCTATGTAAGTTGAAACAGTAAATAACTAACTCAATTGCTGGGACAGAAAAGACATGTTATTTTTGTAGAGTTTAACAACCAAGACAAAAAATTACTGGTCTCATGATAGAAGTTTAAGTCTTATAATTAAGCTTACTACCCTGTGACCTTGGATGTGAACTGTCCAAATGATGTTGAAAACAGTTGCTGACTCATGTGTTCCAAGTGCCACAGAGAGAACATGACAGTGAAAACTAGTAAAAAACTCTGCCTGCCTGGAGGTATTATGAACAATGAATCATAGGAATCTAACCCCAAAACCAGGAGCACACTGTACACACTGTATGTTAGCCAATTTGACAATAAATTATATTAAAAATAAATTTAAAAAATAAAAATAATAAAAATAAAATAAAAAGCAAACATCAGGGATGCCTGGGTGGCTCAGTCGGTTGAGCATCCAAATTCAGCTCAGATCATGATCTCGTGGTTTGTGAGTTTGGGCCCCACATCAGGCTCACTTGCTGTCAGTGCAGAGCTCGCTTCAGATCCTCTGTCCCCCTCTCTCTGTGCCCCTCCCCACTCCCTCCCTCCCCCTCTCTCTCTCTCTCTCCTCTCTCACTCTCTCTCAAAAATGAATAAATTAAAAAAAAATAAAAGCCATACACCAACATAAATGAATAATTCACAGTGATTCTAAATGGTTAAATGTGTGAAAAGAGAGAACTATAGTAAGGAAAGTAATTAAGATTCAACTATTAGCTGGGCCCATTTCTTAACCCAGAAAAAGCTGACGTAATATTGTTAAGTGAAAGTTTACAATCACTTTAGCAGCGATGGAGAATTAAACTCCATTAGTCTTATTTCAAACAAGGCTTTATATCATATTAAGGAGTGAATAAACATGTTTAAAAGAGCTTGTTTCTGAGAAGTATAAGATCATTAAACAAACACTCAACAATCTGATTTGTAAATACTTTCTAGACAACACTTGGTCTCTCTGCAAGAACATGTTTACAGACCATTTTTTTTCTAGAAGCCTGGAGGCTATCATGTGTAGTAGTGGAAAAAGACCAAGAAATGAATCTCTTGGGAAAGTGGAATAGAGGATACATATCAACTGTTAGACACTGAATATGAATATCTATACATATATTATCAGATTTTACATATATCCCTTGATTACAAAAATAAGTAACTTTTTTTTACTGTTTATTTATTTTTGAGATAGAGAGAGAGAGAGAGTGCATGATGGAGGTAGGGGCAGAGAGAGAGGGAGACAAAGGATCTGAAGAGGGCTCTGCACTGGTGGCAGAGAACTCTATACAGGGCTCAAACCCATGAACCATGAGGTCTTGACCTGAGCCCAAGTCAGTGGGTTAACCAACTAATCCACCCAGGCACCCCTCAAATAAGTAAGTTAACTGAATCCTTAATTGAGGAATCTTACAGTAACCAAAAAAGCAATTCCACAGTATAACTCCTGAACTTCAGCCATCATCAGGTCTTAATCTGACAAATCACAATATACAACTTTGTTCCATACTCCAATTGTGATGTTGTTTGGAGTTAATACAGTTTAGTGCTTAATGCTGGCACAGCTCCTTCAAGAGCCAGGTTATGAGGTCCCAACAGGTGAGAGGTCCCTAGTTCTCCTGTGCCTGAACCAACCAGCAGATAGAACACTGCAAACATTTCGCTACTCCCAGTGCTTCTTTCTGCCTAGTTGTTAAGTAGCTAGTGATATAAGGGGATCATCACAGCAAATGTTTTTATACTTTACATCCCCCTACTCCCCAAACCGACTGTTGCTCATATGAGTCCTTTAGTCTGAAACCTATCTTGCTTCCTATGGGTTCTAGATAACTGAAGATCAGATGCAAGAATATTGCCAAATATACCCTAAAGTTTTATGTTTTGTTTTTCAAATATAAGACTACTTACAGACTTGCAATGTAGAGACTACATGTCAAAAAATATATACATGTTATAAAGTAAACAATGGTATTAGTTGTTTTTGTCATAGTTATTGTTTTATTCCATTCTGGCTTAGCAACATTAGAGATTTAACATTTAGAAATCTTTGTTTGTTTATGATTTTTTAAGAAAATTTTAAATGTTTATTTATATTTAAGAGAGAGAGAGAGAAACAGAGCATGAACAGGGGAGGGGCAAAGAGAGACAGAGACAGAATCTGAAGTAGGCTCCAGGCTCTGAGCTGTCAGCACAGAGCCTGACAAGGGGCTCGAACTCACTAGCTGTGAGATCATGATCTAAGTCGAAGTTGGATGCCTAACCGAATGAGCCACCCAGGAGCCCCTATTTAATGTTATTTTATTAAGTTGAATATTATTAGAAATTTTGATAATCATAAGTGTAACTATCATAGACTTTTAATTTTATAAATAACTTTCCATTAAAATTTTTGTTTTTAGCATTAGAGGAGTTCATTACATTAGAAAGCAGTTAAAATAATTGTATTTCTCATGATAAAATTTTTTAAATAACTGATAAAAATAATATATGTCCCAAATAAATATTCATCCACTCTTTATTACATGGGTTCACTGTAGATTTTGATATTTTTGATTTTCATTTTTTCTCCCCAAACATCCTCAAAACATACCTATTTTAAATCTTATTTAGTAAATTCTTTAATAATCTCCTTAATTTAACGATTTCTTTAATTTAATAATTTGTTTAATTATTCAATGTTAGATCCTCATTCTAGTTTTTCTACTAATTTAAGTACCTCATGAAATCAATTAATTTGAAAACATATGTTGTTGAAGCCTAAGCTGCAAATAATTCAAGCAAATATGAATTTTCAAAAGGAAATAGAACTGTATCAACAAATCAACAGTTACTTACAGGATGAGAAATTACCCAACAGAAAATGATGTGGAAATTAGATAAAATCTTTGGATGGCACACAAGCCACAAGAAAAAAACAGATTTTTATTTCACATGCAAAGTCCTATTTGGAATTATACTGCAGGGTTTACTTTCTTTCATTACATCACATTGCATAGAATATTTTTTTCACAATTTCCATTGCTTCTTTTGTTCTTTTCCATATTCTTTTCATACTCATCTGTGCACATACTGTCAAACAATCTGTTTAAACTCTAGTCTCATCTGAAATTCTAATGTTACTTGGAATAAAGTGGAAAAAATAGCATAGCAGAGCAACTCTGTTCACTGTTTAAGCTGTATTTTAAAGTCCACCTAAGAGCTAGTTGTTACATATTACAATAGACAGGTTTTGCTTCAGAGGCTGATGACTTTTATTGATTAACACTATAGTTGATTTATTGTCTTTCGTCTGTCTAGAGAATGCCTGATTCTTTTAGGAATAGGGTGAAGCTTGTTGAAAAACACTTGCCAAATAGTGTCCATTAGAGCATAACAGAGAGGAAGTTACTTCTCTTCTAGTTGGATAAGACTGAATAAGCAGTCCCGTGAACAAATACAAATTTCTGCTCTAGAAATACTGCATACAAGCAAAAGTTTAAGCACTGTGTAATTATAAAAGGATAGATAGTGATGTTTATACAATCCCCACAAAATTCAGTATTTAAGATAGTCTGGGAAAATAATTATGTAGATAAATTCCAGTTATTTTGTTGTTTTTAGTTTGACAGATGTGTAGTGTCTACTGTTATTTTTTACTTTCTTACATGTTTTCTTAGACTATAGAGAGAGAGAAATCACTATGCATAAACATAATGGCATCTAACAAATTCTGATTTGTTCTAAAGCATGATTCAAATTTTCAAGTATGTAATTACTGTTAAAAAATCATACATATCTCTTTAAAATAATTTCAGAGATGGTTATAAATTGAGTTTCGGAAATATTAATATGGACTAGACTATAAAGGCAGTAAGAACCATGGACAAACTCCTGATACTCATAAAGTGCTACTTCCATCTGAATGAGTTAACTTTACAAATAATGGCATATCAATATCAACACCCAACATTATCACTACATAGTGGATCAAAAGATACACTACTATGTATATTTTTTTCTATTGTATAAAGTGGTGATTATTTATCTCACTGCATTCAGGACAGCTATATCCCTAAAAAATTGTAACACTACAAAAACAACACAATTAAATATCCAATACAAGTAAGAAAAATAAAATTTTTAATGTGCCTCAACAGAAAAAAGAAAATCACTTCGAAGGGACACATGCACCCCAATGTTTATAGCAGCACTATCAACAATAGCCAAAGTATGGAAAGAGCTCAAATGTCTATCAGCAGATGAATGGATAAATAAGATTTGGTATATATATATACAATGGAGTATTATTCAGCAATCAAAAAGAATGAAATCTTGCTATTTGCAACTACGTGGATGGAACAAGAGGGTATTATGCTAAGTGAAATTAGAGAAAGACAAAAATCATGACTTCACTCATATGAGGACTTTAAGAGACAAAACAGATGAACATAAGGGAAGGGAAATAAAAATAATATAAAAACAGGGAGGGGGACAAAACAGAAGAGACTCATAAATACGGAGAACAAACTGAGAGTTACTGGAGGGGTTGTGGGAAGGGGGATGGGCTAAATGGGTAAGGGGCTTTAAGGAATCTACTCCTGAAATCGTTGCACTGTATGCTAACTAACTTGGATGTAAATTTTAAAAAATAAAAAAAATTAAAAAAAAAAAGAAAATCACTAACAAGGTTTACAAAGAAAGGAAATGGACAATGACAATGATGCAGAATGATCTGAAAGGTGATTCTCTTAAAAAAAAAGTGACATCTTGGGGCGCCTGGGTGGCTCAGTCGGTTGGGCGTCCGACTTCAGCTCAGGTCATGATCTCACGGTCCGCGAGTTCGAGCCCCGCATCGGGCTCTGGGCTGATGGCTCAGAGCCTGGAGCCTGCTTCCGATTCTGTGTCTCCCTCTCTCTCTGCCCCTCCCCCGTCATGCTGTGTCTCTCTCTGTCCCAAAAATAAATAAACTTTAAAAAAAAAAATTAAAAAAAAGTGACATCTTAATAAAGAATTATTGACAAAGAATATAGAAAGAGGTAGAGATGAAGACCTCCCTTATCAATATTTAAATGAATAATTTTTAAAAGTTATATACAAATTATATTTTAAAAGTTATATACAAACTAATATACAAATTCACAAAATCAAGAAGAAAATCATAAGTTACAATTTAATGCTATGATTCTTACAAACAAGGCAGTAAGAAAACTTTTACTTCTGGTTACAAAAGAGTACATTGTAGGATGAATTCTTACTTAAATGGAATTAGGAGTTGATATCCCAATGGTAAGGAAGAAACAAAATGAGGCAAATTTTATTTTTTTTGCTAATTTCCCCCAAAGATACTTGCATATCAGGTAAAGATGTGAAGAGCTGAGTAGGAAGTTGTAATTAAGAGAGTAAGAGCCTGCATTCAGAGTCTGAGGAGACACAAGTTGATGTTTATGACATTTATGAATTGAAGTTATAACATCTCGGAGAAAATAAAAAGTCAAAAGGAATCTTACGTTTTGCACCACTTTTCCCTTACAATGTGTTTTTATTTGAGTGTAGCAACTTAAAAAGGCTGAAAATTAGGTATAGTGTAGTAGGTAAGAATCTCAGAAGCCAAACAGGGCTTTTGGCAGATTCTTATGGAGACCACTGTGCATAAAAGGCATAGGATCCTTAGAAAAACAGTAAGGTTTCAGGACAGACCATGAAGGGAGACACATTAAAGGAAGAGCAATTTGGAAATCAACCAATCAAAAAATAAACAAACAAATAAAAACAAAAACAAAACTCCTTAGAATCACCCAATCCAGGAATGATTCTGATCATCTTCCCCTTCTCAAAATGCCTCCAGAACCAAAATAAACACTTTTGTAAGGAAGATGACATTACTCAGAAACTCACATGCAATATCTACATTAATACAAAATTAGAATCATACCAGAAAATAAGACCAAGAGAAACACCAGAAAAAAAAAAAAAGAAGAGGAAAGAAGGAAGGATGAAAGAAAGAAAAGAAAAAGGCTCCTAGATGAACCAGATCATCATTATTTTCAAATATTGTCTTTAACCATAATAATAGCATTAATTATAAGGTTAAAATATAAATAAGAAGCAAAATTTCAGCAATAAGTTGAGATTTATAAAATAAATGGAGTGGACCTTCTAAAACTGAAATATATAGTAACTGAAATTATAAATTCAACAGACAAAACTAAGAGCAAATCAGATATAACTGAAGACACAATATTTGAACAGAGTGATAGATCAGTAGGAAAAAAAAAAAGGTTAGACAGTGGTCAAATGAAAATATATGATCCAGAAGGAAAGGAGAAAGATAATGGAGTAGTCTATTAGAAGAGATAGCAGAAGAACAGTTGATAAAACTGAAAAAAAAAATGGCAAAAGATATCCATTTACAAAGATTTTAGAAGTTCTATAAAACTCAACAGGAGGAATCTGAGAAAACCACACTTAGAATCATAATGAAACTGTTTAGGAAGAAAATCAAAACAAAAGGCTTAAAAGTAACCAAAAAAACTACAATTCACATTTAAAGGAGCAACAAAATAACTGAGCATTGTATTCACAAGAGAAATAATGCATTTCCATCTTCTAAGTGCTAAAATAACTGGGAATATACTATTTTATTTCCAGTGGGAAATAGCTTTCAGATATGATGGCAAATAAAGGACAGTTTCAGACAAACAGAAACTGGGGAACCCCCGTACCTAGAACCAAGAACAGGACACAGTGGCTGGGCATTTCTGATTTGAGTCATGAGGTGGTATTCAGATATCAGCCAGGGTTGCAGTTATCTGAAGACTGAAATAGGGCTGGATGATCTGATTCTGAGGTGACTCACTCCCACAGGTTTGGAAGTTACAATTAGCTGTTGATGGGAGAACTCAATTGTCCTTGAAAAGGGACTCTCCAATAGATAGCTTATGTGTTCTCACAGCATACTAGTTGGATTCTCACAGACTGAACAAAGCAGGAGTCCAAGAAGACAGCTGGCTTGCCTTTTATGGCATACATTCAGAACTCCAGCACCACTACCTATCTAGTATGCTACTAGCTACAAAGTCAGTCCTGTTTCATGTGGAAACGGACTATATAAGGATATAATTAATAACAGAAGGCAAAATCATTGTAGGTTATTTTTCAGGCTGACTCCTGAATGTATTTGAAAAACAAAAATAAAATGAATAACAAAAATCCAACTCATAATTAGAGAAATGTAAATTAAATCACACTTTGATTCGTTTAACTTCCATTTGTCAGGTTGATAAAAAAATTTAAGTATCTATTAGAAATTAAAAATATGGATAACAACATAGTCTGAGCATGAATCTGTGGATAAGCAGGTGTCATATATACTTCAAACCACAGAAGAATTTGTCAACATCTAACAAAAGTACACTAGCATTTAAGTTTTGACCCAGCAAACTCACTTCATAAATTTAGGCTGAAGATACATCAAACAAATTGAAAATATGCATTTCCATAGTATTATCTGTAATTAAAAACAGAAAAAGGAACAAAAAGTAACACAGTCCCCAATGATAAGAGAGTAATTAAATAGTACATCCACATAATGAAGTATTATGTAGCCTTAAAAAATGATATGATCTCTTTGAAAAGATGGGGGGGGTGACTTCCAGAAAATATTTTTAAATGAAAGAAGCAAAGTACAAAAGAATATCTATAATGAGTAATTTTTACATTTAATAAAAAAGTGACAAAATATAAATGTATTACTCTTTTCCTTGCAAAAATAAAAATGGAGAAGGTAAATCAAATACTAATGGTACTGACTGCCTACAAAGAGTGGGTGGCAAGAAGGGTGAAAAGATAGAAGGGTAAGAGGACATTGTCTTTATTCCTTTCTGCACAAGTTTTACTTTTGGACCCATATTACTAGTTTCTATACTAGTTTCTATATATTACTAGTTTATACATCAAAACAAATGGACAACTTTTTTAAAGCTGATTCTGCAGCTGGAGTTTGGAGAATAAAAGTCTGAAACAGCTTTTTTATATGTATGCCATAAAATAAAGTCATTAAAATATTGGTAGACTGGGGTGCCTGGGTGGCTCAGTCAGTTAAGCCTCTGACTCTTGATTGTGGCTCAGATCATGATCTCACAGTTGTAAGATGGAACCCCGGGTTGGGCTCTGTGCCAACAGCATGAAGCCTGCTTGAGATTCTCTCTCTCCCTCTCTCTTTCTGCCCCTTCCCTGCTCTCTCTCTCTCAAAATGAATAAACATAAAAAAATTTAAAAAAAAAAACAATAGGTAGAGTGATATATAGCATACATTTACAAGAGTGTACATGTATACACACATACATCTCTTTACATGCATGTGTAACATATACATATATTTCATAGTTTGTCTGCTGAGAGACAGTTCCAAGAAGATAATCCTAGAAGAAATATTTAACTTTTTATTTATTTGTTTATTTTGTATTTTGAGGCCATTCAGATTTTTAAGCTTTTTTTGTTTATTTGCTTATTTATTCTTATATATGTGCTGGATATAAAAAAAAACTGACTTTTTTATAGTGATTTTTCAGCATGTGCACACATTTAGAATGTCATTCATTGAAGTAAGTTTCTATGCAGACATTGGTTTTATTGATACATAATTCTACCTTTTACAAATGATTATGTTTTTGCTTTCTAACCTTTATAACATTGTTTTCTTGTTGTATTATGTTGGTTAGAATTAGAAATTAAATATTGAATAGAAGCTCTGGTAATTAACATTCTTTTCTCAATCACAATTTTTTAATCAGCATGAAAATGATTCTAATGTTTCAATATTAAATCACAATTACTAGAGGTTTTGGGTAGACATTTGGTTAATTAAAAAAAAACATGTTTGCATGTAAATGTTTTTAACATTAACAGAAAGTAACATTCCCTTAATATTCATATATGTATGAATACTTTTCTCTTATTTTATCACCCGTGCTCTTTTGATTTAAAACGTACTTGGTCACAATGTATTATTTTATTTATACATAGATGAATTGGGTGGCTCAGTCGGTTGAACGTCCAACTTTGGCTCAGGTCATGATCTCACAGTTCATGAGTTTGAGCCCCGCGTTGGGCTCTGTGCTGACAGCTCAGAGCCTGGAGCCTGCTTCGGATTCTGCTTCTCTACCCCACCCCTGCTTACACTCTGTCTCTCTTTCTCTCTCTCAGAAATAAACATTAAAAAATTAAAAAAAAAAAAAAGTGTCCATGACTGGTGCTTTCTTGATGCACAGATATTTAAGTGCTGGCTAGATTTCTTGGTAAGATGATTAAAATTATATTTATATAAGTTTACAATTTTGTATTAATTGTGTAAAATTTTAACTTCTTGTGCAAAATGTCTAATTTTGATTAAAGTTTCAAATAGAATGACTACACCTACTCTTTTTTTTACAGCGTAGGTTTTTTTTCAGTTTTTGTTTAAACACCAGTTACCATACAATGTAATATTAGTTTCACGTGTGCAATATAGTAATTCAACACTTCCATACAACACCTAGTACTCATCACAAATGCTCTCCTTAATTCCCATCTCTTATTTTACCCATCCCTCCCCCCATGTGTCCTCCCACTCCCCGTAACCAGTTTGTTCACTATAGATGAATGTATACATCGATATACATATTCTTACTTGAATACTATACCTAACTCTTACCTAAATGTCACACCTACCATGGGTCAGGAAGTCCCTATGCCCCTTCTTTCCTATCTACGTAAAAGTGTCAGGATGCCCTTGACTAAGTCATCACCTATTTGGAAAATATGCTTTAACAGGAACCAAAACAAAACAAAACAAAAATGATGCAACAACAAAACAAAACAAAACACCAAGAAACTCCTGGAAAAACAATTTTAGCCAATTTCTAGCTAGGATATTGTGGCAATACAACGTAGAAAACACTGTAACTATACTGTAGACACAGTAAGTTAGAAGACATTTCTCTTCACAACTCTTACTCATTGTATTTAGAATTTTAGAATTTACTCATGTTTAAAATTTAAAACCTTAATACTTGCCTTTATAAATCTAATACATAAGAAAAACATTTATTTGTTCCTTTTCTGGGTTTTCAGGTTTAAAAATACTACATTTTAGGGGTGCCTGGGTGGCTCAGTCAGTTAAGCATTTGACTTCAGCTCAGGTCATGATCTCACGGCTTGTGGGTTTGAGCCCCAGGTCGGGCTCTGTGCTGACAGCTCAGAGCCTGAAGCCAACTTTGGATTCTGTGTCTCCTTCTCTCTCTGCCCCTTCCCTGCTCGTTCTCTCTCTCCCCCCACTTCTCTCTCTCAAAACTAAATAATAAAAAAAAATTAAAAATGCTACATTTTCTCTTCCACTAGAGTTATTTTGCTCAAAATATCTTTAATTTCTACTAATAGTAAAAATAACTGGCTATTTCCAATAACATATGTTTTACAACACTATTGATAGAAATTAAATAAGCCTCATATCTTTTTAACCTGTAAACATTTTTTAGGGAGGCACATAGCCTGTTATTTAGTTAGCATTTAGTCTACCCAAAAATAGTAATTCTATAAACAAATTAAATAACTAAGTTTCCCTTATCTGCAAATATTTATCCTAAAATAATTTTAAGCCTTTATATTTTTGATAAAGAGAATAGGAAGAGTAAGGAAATTATACATATACTATAATGTATAAAAACATATTTTGGCCATATTATAAAAGGGACTTTAAAAAAAAATCAATAAATTACATCAAATAAATTTTCTGAGCATTAGGAATGTACCAGATTTTAAATTAGATGCTGTGAGTATTGAGGCATATGTTTCCAACCTGAAGATACTTATAAGAGCTAACACTCCCATCAAAACCATTTTAAAGAAAATAACAATATATTTTTTAAATATGTTTAAAAAATTTTTAAATATACGTGTTATTTCATTTTGATTGTGGCAATACTTCATAAAATTACTAAGTAAAATACTTTTAGAATCAAACTATAATCTCTATGTATTAAACATATTAATTTGCTAGAAGAGCAATTTGAAAACATTAAAAGAATTTTACTTTTTTTATCCCACCCATCCAACCTATTAGGTGTTAATTTGCTATCCATCACATTTCAGTTTTTGTCACCACTAACTGGTACAAGGATTTGGGGTATTAATCTTAAAATAGAGAAATAGGGTTTTACTTTACTTCTCATTTCATAAAATTAAATATATACAAAAACTGATACAAAACTGCCTGAAATAATCTTTATAAAGGGTTTGTTTGAAAAGTAGACAATATCATTTTTTTAATTTTAAACTGAAAACGTAAACATTAATTGTAGATGGCAAATATAATAATGTATAATAATGTATGTATAATAAAGACTGGATATAACTTTAGTAACATTAATCCTGTGTTACAAAATTTGTATTACAGATACAAAACCATAATGAAATGGCATAGACTTCTATACAATGCTTAATTTAATGGAAGCACAGAAAGTAATTATTCTAGAAAAATATCTAAATATGCAATCCAGTGACCTAGTCTCTTAAGTTTAAAATTACTTTGTTTTCCTAAACAGAGAACCATTCTACTGTTGACCCTGTCAATCAAATGCCCCTCAATGTACCAACACAGAGATTAATGTGCCTCCTTCTCTCAATGGACTGAGGTGTCCAGCTTTATATCCTAAAGTATGATTACCTGTGTGAGATTTCAGGGCATGTCCTAATAATAGAAAGCATGTACTAAATTTCTGTTACATCCCATATGCACTCAGGGATTATGCACATTATGTCCTCTAATTTTTCAACAACATTTAAGATAGGTAACAATTCAAATAATACCTATGTATAATAACTATATTACAGATACTTTTAAATTTTCACAATTTCCATAACACCTCTAAAAAAAAAAGGATAAAGTTTCCACTCTCATGGATCTTATGTGCTGGTGGTGGTGGGAAGAAGGAAGAGTCAGAATACAAACATAAAAAATTATTAAAATACCAAATGTTATTTGTAGATGTTATTTTTAGAAAATTAGATTGGATAGTCAGAGCAGATCTTCCTTAATTAGAAGATATTTTAATAAAAATCTAAAGGAGATGAGAGACTGAGTAATGCAAATATCTAAAGAGCATCCCAACAAAAGGAAAATCTCTCAGAGGAAGGATGTCTGGCTTGTTTGAGAGTATCTTGAAAGACAGTGTAGCCTAAGATGAGGAAGCACAGGAAAGTGTTTCAGATGATGAAGAAAAAATGGGAAAGAGCTATAAGATCCCAAAATATTCATGTGTATTTTTAACAACTTTGGTTTTCACTGTGAGTGAGATAAAAAGGCTTTGAGGTGATTTCAGCAGAAGAGGGACATATACCCCCTGAGAACGACTTTGGCTCCATGATGAGAACGACTGAAGGGAGAAGGGAAGTTGGGATATCAGAAAGGAAGCTATTGTGATAACTCATTCAGGGCTGAAGATGGCTCAGAGTAGTGACCTTAATCACTGTGGGGAAGAAGAGGGTGTTGAGAAGTAGTCTCCAACTGGATAAAAGGCAGAGTCAATAGAACTTTGCTGAAGGTTTGAATATCAGATGTGAGGGAAGGAGGGGAGTTGAAAAGTTTATACTGAGCACCTGGAAGGAAGAAGTTACAATTTATTGAGATGGGAAAGACTATACTGAGACTCTCAGAAGTTTATCTTTTGATGTGTTCCATATGAGATGCCAATTAAGCAGCCAAGTGTAATATCAAGTAAGCAGCTGCAGACATAAGCCTGGATTTCAGGGGGAGATCAAAGCTTAAGATGTAAATTTGGGAGTTGTTAGCAAATAGATGATACTCAATGAACCATGAGACTGGATAAGAGCAAGAGGAGAAAGTCCAAGAGTTGGCCAACTAGTGTTTGGAGCATGGGAAGATAAAGAAGAAATCAGCAAAACACTTACTGAAGGTAGCCAGTGGAGGAGAGGAAGAGTAGAGAATGTTGAATTCAGAATGCTAGTGAAGGGAGTATTTTAGGACGAAATTGACCAATGGATTTAGCAAAGCAAATGTTATTGTTAACTTTGAGAAAACAATTTTGGTAGAATGTTTCAGTAAATAGAAGATGATTTATTAAGAGAGCAAATATGGAAAACACTTTCAAGAAGAAAGGAAAGGAAAGAAACAGGGTAGTAGCTGGGGGAAGACAATGGGTTACAAGATTTTATTAAAGTGGAAAAAATATTTTTTATATATTTCTTGTATATTTCTTGATGGGGAGGAAATAAATACATAATTATGTACAAAAGAAGGGAGAAATCTGGAGTGACAGCCTTGAGTAGAGGAGATGGGAAGGATCTGGTATACAAATGAAGCAGTTGTCCTCTGTGAAGAGCAGAGAACTCAAAAATATTTAGAGAGAAGGCAGATTATAAGATATTTAGAGGGAAGACAGATTACAAGATCAAAAATACAAATGAGGGTATATGTGATGATGGGAGCTTGCTGAAACTTTCTTCTAATTTTTTTTTTCTTAGCAAAATAGAAAGAAGGTCAACAGTTCAGAATGTGGATGAGGGAAAAGGGGTTGAATGTTTGACAAGAGAAATAAAGAATGAAATCGTCATCTAGAAGAGTGGAAAACTGAATGAGCCACAGAAATGTAGCATGATTTGTAGAAGGAGAACAGAACTGATAGATTGTGATTTTCTTTGTAAGTGAGATCAATTGCAGTTATGCTCATTTGGAAGATGAGGAAATTGAGATAAAGAAAAATTAAGGCAGATGCCACACAGCTAGTAAATACCAGAATTAAACATTCAACAAGTCCAAACCTAAAGACAGTTCTTTAAAAATATTATATACTATGCTTAAAAATGATCAAAGTGGTAGATTTTATGTTATGTATACTCTAGTAGAATAAAATCAAAGCATACAGATTTGGAAAAATATGTACAATCATTACCTCAGAAAAAATATTATATGGATTTTAATATGGGTGTAAATAACTTGCAAAGTATAATTTGACAGACTACATATAGAAGTAAAAGGAAAATAATTTATTGGGTATGAGCAAAGCAAGTTTCCTTAAATTAAGAGAATGGGCATTTGTGAAATAAGCTTATTGTCATCTCAGAAGTTTCAGAGTAGGTGTCATTAGGAGAAAGAATTATGGGGGTTAGAAGACCTGATTAGAGACAAAGGAGGAGGAAATCATGTTGTGTGTTGACCTTGTACAAATTACTATATGAGATTTCTCTTTGGAGCACTGGTATTTTCTCCTCTGGACTGTTGACACCCTCAGCTGTCTTATCTCCATATTGATGCATGACCATTGGTAAGTGTAGCTCTCCTTCAAGGTAAACAAAGATTCAATACTTTCCAGACAGAAATATCAGCCATAACATATGACGTATGGGCATTTGGTAGGGTGGGTTCAAAATAAAAGTAAAACCTTGGATTGAGAGTAACTTGCTCTGAGAGTGTTTAGCAAGATGAGCAAACATTTCCAATAAATTTGAACTTGATAAATGAGTGATGTCTTGCGATATGAGTAGCATGTGATACCGACTGTCACGTGATCACAACTGAGCCAATGGTTCTTGCAATTCGCTTTGATATACAAGCGCTTTGCATTAAAAGCACACTTCCAGAATGAATTATGCTCACAAACCAAGATTTTACTGTACAACAGACAGATGGACAGAGGGTTATGAAGGGGGGTGAAGCCATTCAGACCTCATGAAAGACAAGACGTTGCTACTTCTTTGTCAAAATGTTAATGTCATTTTTCTCAGTTAATTATGATTTTTAGGTGTAATGTTAAGCAACAACAATATAGACAGCTTTTTATGCCCAAGTCTTAAAAAGTCTTATTCCTTGTAACACGCTTCAGACCACATATGGTAATCTTCTTACCTTAGTACATCCTTGCTTTTGGACAGCCATGACCAGTTAAAAAAACAAATCTCATTCAGAGGTTTATAATTTTTACCTTTTCTTTGAAATATAAAATCATAAAAATGACATGTTTCCTTTTCATCCTCTTTGCAGTAACATTCTGTCATGAGATGAGAGATACAAACTGCAAGTTGAATAGAAGCTGCCCATTAGCTGTTTCTGCTAAATCTCTATTTTCAAAACAACCATTATTTGTAATTCTATTCTGCTTCCGTAATGATGGTTATTAATGTGACTCACCCAGAATGAGGACCTAACAAATAATTCTAGACAACTTTACCTTGACTACAGTATCTTCAAAAACAATTATTTCATGGCAACAGAAAGTATTTTGCACTCTTGGTCCTTTTGGGAATAAGACAGTGCACAGAGTTTGGTCATCAAGGATTTGAAAGTTTTGTATTTTTTTGCCAGTTATACTATGAACCGATACAGAATTTTGAAAAAAAAAAATTAATACTTATTTTTGAGAAAGAGACAGAGACAGAGAGAAACAGAGCATAAGCAGGGGAGGGGAAGAGAAAGTGGGAGACACAGAATGTGAAGCAGGCTTCAGGCTCTAAGGTGTCAGCACAGAGCCAGACATGGGGCTCGAATCCATGAGCTGTGAGATCATGACCTGAGCCGAAGTCGGACACTTAACCGAATGAGCCACCCAAGTGCCACACAATACAGAATTTTTAAAAGCAGTATTAATCAAAGTTCTAAAATTACACTACAGAAAATAAAATTTGTTGATCTTATTTGAAATCGAAAGTAGAAAATATTCCAATAATTTTGTTATGGCAAAACCATAGATTTAATCAGTAAAGTATGTGTTCCTTCAAACATGTAAGCTATCTTATCTGTGGCACAGTTTTCTGTGCACTGACTTTATCATCACCCAAGTTAAATGTTAGAGAGGTAGGGATGGGCATTATGTAAATCTCCTCAAACACAAACATGTTTTGTAAAGCTCAAGTCACTTCAGTAGTTCAGAAACCATCACAAGTGTTTGTTAGGGCATTCAGATTTCAATATTCTGTCTCTCTTGAGGTGTTTTATCACTCTACCCCAGAAAAATCAAAATTCCTGCCAAAGAAGTTTCTAGCTTCTATGTTTTGATCACATGGTTTCCTTCTAAAAAAAAAAAATCCTTCCTCAGCCCCTTTCATATTTTTCCAAATGGAAATTTATTCTTTTCTTAATTTCTAGTTGAATCTTAGCCTCTCCATAAAGTTTTATCTTTGATCCATGAATTCTTTGACTTCCAGTGAAAACACATGCTGTCTGATGTGAAAACATATGACTTTATGGTTCCTCTAGACATTACACACTTTTAATCTTTTATGAGAGTTATGCGTTCACATGACTAGCTTTCCATAACATTCATATACTGGAGTACAGGGATTATTTCTTATGTATAATGGATAGCAGGACTTCCACTTAGAAGTACTTAATTCTTATAGAATATTCAATGCTAAATTATCATAGGAGTACTTAATACTATATAGCTTTAACAAACACTTGACAGTGAATATTGACTCTGTTCTATTATCATGGTCTGTTTGTACTGAAAGCTAGGTAATAGTAAGAATAGAGAGGGTCATCCAAGTAATTGGCTAATTAAATTTCCAGGTCCCTGAGCAACTTACATAATAAACAAGGAGAATGAGCCTCTTCAATTTTTCAGTTAAAGGTTTTTTTGGGCACTGTTACCAATAAAGAAAACAAGAAAAACAATGCATATATACAATCATATCAACATTAACATAACCAGAACATGTGAAAGAGTAAATTCTCAAAATTCAGAAATGCTCATGAATATAAAAATGTAAGGTAATTCCTACATTCTTAATGCAAATAAATTTTCTTATGACCTTACCAATTTACCTTTTACCTTGGTTTCCCCAAATCTCCTCTAGAACTTTCAGAGTTACAGAGATGAAAAGTGGTTCCACCTATATCATCTGGATACTTTGTTTACCTTTCACTATCACAAGGTGAGGAGGAGGGCAGTGATCAGGGTACATAACATGTCCAACATGGAGCCTAGCCCTATTAAACCTTAGTAGTAAATTTCTACTCTCTCATTGACTCTTCTCACTTCTTCAGTGAAAAGAATGCAAAACCTTTTCATGATTCTATCAATTTGCTCTATGTGTTTTGTGACTTTTAGAAGTCCTAGTGACTTGAATATATTTAATTTAAAAATCTATTATATTACACATATTTTTAAAATTAACTTTAATTCTTTCCCTCCCCATAAAGCAGATGTCCGTCTTTGAAAATAAAGCCATTTAGGGGCGACTGGGTGGCTCAGTCGGTTGAGCGTCGGACTTCAACTCAGGTCATGATCTCGCAGTTTGTGGGTTCCAGCCCTGCATTGAGCTCTGTGCTGACAGCTCCGAGTCTGGAGCCTGTCTTTGGATTCTGTGTCCCTCTCTCTCTTTGCCCATCCCCTGTTTTTGCTCTGTCTCTCTCTGTCTCTCAAAAATAGATAAATAAGTGTAAAGAAAATAAAGCCATTTAAACCACAAATAACTAATCCATAATGTTAAACTTAGTTATTTTGGACATTTATTATTACTACCGTTTTTTTCAAATGTGCTGCAGGGTTTGATAAAATAGGTTAATGTGTGATGAAAAAGTGTATGAGGATGATGATATAAAAGAATTATAAGTCTTCCTGAGAACCTTTATAATGACAGGATGTCATTGCCGTAGTAATGGGAGACTGAATATATAAACAGACAATGCCAGACCACGTATAAAAATAGAACCAATCCAAGAAGCTGAACCATACACAGTATGGCCATGGACCCCAGTCAGCCCTAAATCAATAACTGATACCTTACCTCATACTTGTGCCCACTTTCACATTATGAACAGTTGGAGAAGGCCAAATATCATAACCAATCATAATGCTTTCAACCTATCTACCTATAGTGCTACCTATCCAGTGCTTCTTCTCAATAGAAGAGGTACCTATCCAGTGCTACCTATCTACCTATCCAGTGTTTCTTCTCAATTATCACGTCAACCTATACCTTGGACCAGAACTTTTGATTAAGTACATTAGCACTTATTCGCGAGTCTTTTCTAATCATGTGTATTGGATACATTTGCTATTTTAATATGCTATAGTGACTCATACATGTTGTATGCTTTTTATATCTTTGATGGCTTTCCAGGATTTATAACATGATTTATAACTATTTGGTATTCAGTAAATACTGGTTGAATATTAAACTAACGTGTTATCTTATTAATAATTTATTTTGTGATGTAATGTTAGTTGTAATATCCTAATAAAAACAAAAGTGAAAGATACTATTGGCTTATAAAATGGATTTTTAAAATAATTTAATATTTTTCAATATTAAACTGGAAATTATCTGTTTCAGGGCTTCACTGAGCAGGTAATCTATAAGCTGTTAACAAATACATGAATTAAACCATTTCTTAATGTCAATTAACCAGTAGTCTATTTATTTTATAGGATGATCAATCAGAGTCAACTTCAATTTTAATCTAATTCTAATGCTTTCACTTTCCAAATATTTACAAGTATATTTTCTTGTTTGTTAGGGTTTGTTTTGCTTATTTATTTTTTTATTTTTGTTTTTCATCACCTTGAATATCTCAGTGTGCTTAGAAATTAAAACTAACTGAATCAGTATGTCTTCACAATAACCATGTGCATGATACTTTTTACAAATAGAAACTGTCATGCTTATTGTTAAGATCCTTCTGGATCTTTCCTTAAGGTAGCTTTTAATTTCATGTCTCTTTTTTGTTTAATCTCCTCTTTACAACCAAAGTCCTCGTAAGCAATATTTTTGTGTTAATTCATTACTAATGTTATTTTTGGTTTTGTTCATCTCCTACTAGTGCATATAAAAAGTAGGGGAATATGAGAAAGAATGAAATTTGAATTAAAATATAGTTTCCATTTGATGTGTAGTATGAATATCATAACCTTCAAATTTCTGCCTTACATTTAAATCTTTTATCTTATTTTACATGTTTTCTGTTTTAATGATAGTATATCCATCCTTATTTGAAGTTTAAAATAAGTCTCTTTTTAAAGTCTTCATTTTTGAGGTAATCCCAAGTATGCAGCATATATTTACTTCATTAGTACTGTTTTTATTGAAATCACAAATGCTGCTGCTGCCACTAATGGCATTGCTACTGATAATGAAACAGAAACAGTGGAAAAAACCTAATATTCTTTTTGTTCTGAAACAATGAAAAAATACCTACATTACAACATTTATAATGCTTATATAGTTTCCCCCACCCCAAAGTTCTCTAATGCAGCATATTCACTTATTTTGTAGAAAGAGAATTGCCCTTGGAAGCAAACTGAACTATCATTTGCTATGTATCAGCATTTTCTTTAATTCTCCTTCAGGAGACCTTTCTTTCTTATTTCATGATAAGGCAGGAAAATAGAATGAGCCCAAGGGTATTATTTAATTACATGCTTTCTCAGCTAGAAATCAAATAGGTCACTTCTCTCTGACGGAAACCTTAATGATAAAGGAAGAAGGCATCAGAAATAATATTAGAATAATGATAGTCTCAAAGAGATCCTGATATAGGACAAATCAACATAATCTTCTAGGTCTCCATTAATAGTGACCTGGAGACACTTTTAGGTTGACTTTCCAGTCCAAGCCAATATCCCATTTTTTCCTGTCAAATCCATGCCTCTACCCTCCAATTTACTGGCTTAAATCTTCACTGGTAGTATTGGTACAACGGGTCCAATCCCCAAACCACAAATACCTACACAAGAAATGGTGACCCAGCCCAAGACAATCAGAATCCACTTGTCACAATTTGAAATTGCTATTAGGTGATAGGTTTTTAAGGGATTGTATTTTAACATATGCTGGTCTCTTAAATAAAAAAGAAAAAATAAGTTTTAAAAACTTGGGTACTATAGCCCAATTTTCCTCCAGGACTTTGACAAAGTTGCCGGCAAACAACAACAAAAAAACCCCAAAAAACAGATTACAAAAAAAAAAAAAAAAAAACCACACACACAATAATACAGTAAATATTGAGAAACACAGGTAGGAATATCTTGAAGTTGCAATGCATTTCCATTTCCTATTCTACTTGTTTTCCGAGTCCTAAATATATTTTGGCCTTTTGCATTTGGAATCCTAAAAATAAAGTTTTCTTTTATTAAACTCATGTTGGTTTCTGGTATTTACAAATAATGTAAATACAAAACCAATGCCACATCTGCCAGCATAGTCTTGGCCAAGATAAACTGCTTTTGCAAATGTAGGTGTGCAAATTTCTATAATTCTAGATTACATTTTATACTAAAATCCATTAAATCCATGGATTCTCAAGGTCACAAACTGACAAAATAAAATAACTCCAGTGTACATTGAGAATAAAAGATGTAAATTTTAAATCAGAAACTGTTATGGTCTTATCCAATAAGCAAATATCCTCCAGTGCCTATTTTCCTCCTAACGTTCAATTCTTTATCTTCTTAATTTTTTAACTCAGGTAATATTTCTTTCTGATTGTATAAATTGTTCAGATTATCACCAGGGAGAGAGGAATAAGATAATCAATGGTGATCACACCCCAGGGAGCATCATTCCAGTCCATCTTGATGGTCTATCTATTAGCAAGTGATCTATGCTAAAAATGTCACTGCCACACCACAGAGAATCCTATTTGGCCCTACCTACTCCTACCTGTTCATAGGTAACGTTTCCTGTTTTGTAATTATAAATCTTTGGTAATGATATTCTCCATTATATAAATGAGTAAACAGAGCCAGAAAAGCTACCCAATTGGAAAGCAGATGAATGAGGACTGAAGCCCAGGCCTCCTGTATATTCACAGACTAGCTTCCCATGACCACACCACTACTCCACTTATAAGGCAGAAGAGAACACACAGTCACTAATGTGCTGAGTCAAGATTGTACTGTGTTCAAAAACAACATTATAACCTCTGCTTTTGAGATATTGAAGATCCCTGCATGGATTTCCTAATGTAAAAAACTATTATTAGGACATAGCACTGAGATACTGAACTCTGTGTGGTGGCTAATCATTTTTATTTGTGCTTTAATTATAACACTTGACTGTTTTCAATTAAAAATATATAAGCATTACTCCTTAATCTTGTAACTTAAAAAATCTATATCCAGAGTAATGAGATTTTTGAGAAAGAATAACATATATGTATATAAAACTGAAGTGACAGGTATGCTGGTAGAATGGCCTAGAATAAAGTTGTACTGACTCAGGTATTTGAAATATGGACGGAAGCAAAAAGTAAATGCAAGAAGGAGGTAAAGTTTCAAGAGGGAATCATATAGAATTTTATAAAAATCTTAGCTGTAAATGATTTGTACAGAATTTTACATAATATATGAGGTATATATACACACACATACACACATGCAACATGCCAAAAAATATATAGTGATATACACTTAATGTTTTTCCCTCATTGTGTTTTTCATTATTACTCATTTGCTTAGTTTCCGTATCCAATGTGAAAATTATTGGTAAAAATAAATGGAGTGCTCTTCTTTTTAAATACTAAAAGAACCATGATGTATTCAGATTAAGTTTTACCTTTAAATACATACTCAAAAAATACAGAAATATATACAAAGAATAAATATACACTAATATAAACATTCTCATTTTGACCAATTATTTAATCTTCATAATATCAAGAAAGTAGAGAAGATGTTATTCTCATTTTTAAATTAGCATGCTAAGTGACTTGGGTAGAGTCACGTAGATGGCCTCTTCACAGCATGGTGGGGTCAACACAGTCAGACACCTGACACGTGGCTGGCTTCTAAGAGAGAACATGTCAAGTGTTCCAGGTGGACACTGCAGAGCTTTTAAGGTACAGTCTCAGCAGTTATACAAGGTCACTTCATCACATTCTATGGGTCCAGTCAGGTCACAAGGCTACCCCAGTTTCAGAGAGAGAGAAAAATAGCTCCATTTCTCTATGTTAGGAATGGAACAGAATTTGCATCCTTATTTAAGCCATCACTGTAGGAGTCTAGCATGGATTCACTCACCCTAGGATCCTTGAGACCAGAAATATGGCTTTCAACTTTAAAGATGATGACAGTCAAATAAGGGCCTCCCTAGTCTTCCATAGGTTATAAAATAGTTTTAATCTAATTTAGGCTCCTTGAGCAAGATAAAGCTTTTGCACAACTCTGGTATCAGTGATATTTAATATTAATAATATTATTAGAATATAATTAATATTGGAATATATCTGGTATCAACAATGTTAAAATTAATAATATTAATAGGGGTTATAGCTTATAAGACAAGTGAATTTCAAATAACCAGAATTTCCTTCAGCATTTTAGATTTCACGAGTTCTAAATCTAAATGAGATATATCACATTACATTTTTACTTGTTTTTTACTGTTTCAAAAGAGCTTTTACTGTAAATAAAGAGAAACACTGATTGTTACTCTAAGGACTGAGTAAATATATAAAAATAGGGTATTTACCAAGAAATAAAATGAGAGTTTGAAATACTTGTCCTGGTACGTGTTATCATGAGTAAACAATGAGGTACCTGTGGAAATTCTTAATAATCAGTGGAAGAACACATAAAGAACATAAATGGTGTGTGATATTGAGATAAGTGCTTTTAAAAAGAAAACATGTCCCCATCATATGAGAATGTGTTTATGTCATACAGAAATTCATAAAAACCCTGCTGCTACTCTAATGGCAGTAGAAAGAGTTCTTGGAGCTCATTTTTTCAGTGATGGTTTTGAATCTGCGAACTATGGCATGGATCTCCCAGGCAGCTGGAATGGGGGAGAGGTTTTGGAATTTATCCATTTGTGAAGGAAAAGACATTTTCTTCAATGCAAACATTTGTGAAAGGATTTAGCATTACAGTAAACTTCACTGGTAATTATTAACTGAGCTTTGCTCTCAAAATTTCATAGAAACCTCAAAGCTCAACTCTAAAATCTATGTCCCTTGTTTTTAATCTCCTTGGATGCTGACCTTCTATCTAAAATAACTAAAAAGCCATACTGAGATGGTCCATTTTCATCTCAAATTTGGCATTTCAAAAACTGAATTCATAATTTTCTTGACAAACCAATTTCAGGCTTACCTTAATTATCTACTTTTTGGTTTCTGAGTAACTTCTCTCTCAGCCATTCCTATTTTTTTTTCAGCTAACACTCTGTTGCAGGCCTCTGTGTATCACCTGAAATACTAAAAGGAGTATTCTTTTTCTTCCTGCTTCTAACCTGGTTATTAGGATTCACTTACATGCCACCTACCAGTTATTCTGAATCATGTTTTATCATATGGAATTCATACAACTTAGGCTACCTAACTTGATATGTAATACTCAGAGTTTTGGCACCCAAACTCTTCATCTGGATTTACCTCCTATTATATACACAATCACGGATAAGAAAAATGGCCTAATCATATATTTTCACAATTCCATTTGCTCGCCTGTGTCTATGCCTTTTTGCACAGTCTTCCAGTCCTCCACCCTTAAGGATCAACCTCCTCATATTCCATCTCCTCAAATTGCCAAAATGCACCTCCCTGTCCCTTAAGGTTTAGTTGTATCAATCATCAGTCTTGGCATTCTGCTTTTGCCCTCTCAACTTCTTCTCTGTTCTTTGTACCTCTAACCTTTATTTCCAATTCTCTTTGATCAGTGTATCATGTTTAGTCCTCTGTCAATTCTTGCTTTGATTCCTTTTATTCATGGCTTGTCACCTTCAATAGATGATAAGAATGCTGAGACCCATCTTAACTTATCTGTGGACCACATGCTGCTCAGAGTTGTTGGCTGTTTAAGTTGATTCACATAGTTCAATGAAGTAATAATAGCACTGGGGTTTATAAAAGTAGCAGGGAATTTAAGGACTATGAAATACATTTTTTCCTGATATGGACCTAACTCCAAGAATCACAATAAAATGTGATTTGGGTAGTTTATAACAATATCAAACACCAGAGAATTAAGATGTTGCATATTAATACATAGTAATCAATGCTAATGGTTGGTTAACTGAAAGACTTCAACAAAAAGATAAGAAAATAATAACTAACTATAAATCATACACTAAGAAAATTACCACAAATCCCTTCTAAAACATGGCAATCTATACACAACAGCAAACAAGAAATCTTAGAACATGTCATAATATCCAAGAAACAACATTTACAAAAGAAAAAAATTACTAAAAGAACTTAAATCTCTGTTTTATGTTATTTTATAGGCAGTATTGTACAATCCATTGTGATACACAGTATTGGGAAAAGAGGAGTCAAAATTATTTTCTTAAGATATCCATGGTTCAAGGTGCCTGGGTGGCTCAACTGTTTGAATATCTGACTCTTGATTTTGGCTCAGTCATGATCCCACGGTCATGGGATCAAGCCCCACATTGGGCTCCTCACTGAGCATGGAACCTACTTAAGAGTCTCTCTCTCTCTCTCTCTCTCTCTCTCTCTCTCTCTCTCTCTCTTCCCCTCTTACCCACTTATGCTCTCCTTCTCTATAAAAGGAAAAAAAAAAAAAAAGATTTCCATGACTCTATCCATTCTGGGGTTTTAATGAAAACTCTTAAGTTATATTCAGATCTATTACAATATAAAACAATATGCAAAGGAACTTCCCTGAACCAATCGTATAGATGAAATTAAAACAAGACATAAACAAAACCAGGTAAAAATAGACAATGGAACTTTATGTCTAAGCAGTTATGGGTCATTACCTATCATATAGTGATAAGATAAATACTCTGTGGCTAAAAGAGGTATGCCTTAGACAGGTTGCCCATAAAGTCAGGGGGCTGATTACTAAAGCAGACTGGTAAAGCAAAGCAACTCAATTTGAGGAACAGTGAATGAGATATCACTTATCCATATTGTTTATCAAGCACTGAATGGTAACCCCTTTTGAATACCAACCAGCACATCTGGGATTTAGTAAACAGGCATTCGAACAGAAATGACAGACTTTTCAAAAGAACACAAAAGTGATTTGAAAGTTCAGCTATAAAAATTTATTTTTATTTTCCCAATCTGTTGTGTTTTCTGTCAGATGCCATGGTTGGCATGGTGTTGGAGTCCCAGAGATAAAGTGAAATGAACCCAAGTCAGAGATGAGAAAGGATGTCTGACAGATGATGGACATTTGGGCCCTTGGAAACCCAGTACATCCTCCCTTTGGGATGCCTTTTCAATGCCAGTTTGAGCAAGTCCCACTGTTCAAAATGTCAACAGTAGTTCTGTGATATGTGCTTCCTCAGATTCCCTACAACTATGAATGTGGTTAGATGCCCTGTCTTCTGAGAATCCTGATCTTTCTAATATTGTTTCAGCCCACCTTCTACAAATCTCTATATGTATTATTTCTATGTGCAAAATAAAAGGAGCACCATTCCTCCCTGATCACAGTCCATGATACTGACTTGCTTTATAAATTTTCAACCTTTCGTGTGATCACTGATTTTGACACTCTATCTTCAATAAGCCAAACATATCTTTTGTGTTCAATTTGTGAGATTTACAAGTAGATATTATTCAGCATTTAGTGAGAGATATGCGATGTTTTGAATATGTGATAAATGGGCTAGAATTACTAATGAAAAATAAATGAAGGGTATAAATGGCACTAAATTGAGAAACACAAAAACATTAGTGAGTTCCAAAAATCAACCCAAATAAACCATACAAAATAAAAAAGGAATAATCTACCTTTTAAAAAAGCTCTGAAACTGAAAAAAAAATATTCAAGTTTTATTTTGAAGAACAATAAAAAATAATGACACGGAAAAGGATGCCAAATATTACAAATTATTGTAAACTTGTCTAAATTGGAAATAAAACATGCAGAAAACAAAACCGGCCCCAACCCATCCAATATAAAATGAGAAAATATTATTCTTTAATGAATTTTCAAAGATTAAAAATCATCAAAACCCTATTTATTTGGCTTTCTATACAAGAAATATTTTGAAAGCCAGATGAGACAAATTACTGAAAGGTAATGGAGTAAGGAAACTAGTGGGGCCAATTCTGTGATACTTGTTTTTAGTTTTGGTTATTGTTATTGTTCCTTATGTTTGGGAAACTTCCAAAGACACAAATATGCATGTGTTAAAGTTTTCCACATTTTATCAAAACTACAGGGGCTAATGAGACCTATGAAAGTAAATGAATGATAGGAAAATTATCACACAGGGTATTGGCTGTTGGACTAGCCTCAAAACCAAAAATTTGTAGTTAAGATTCATTTCAAACTCATATATGCAAAGCAGTGAAGATCTCAGAATTAGAAATATTTCTGCATTTGACAAAGTGGGGTCAAGTGGATTTGACATTTATTCAGGGAAAATTCCAAATCAATACACCGTTGTAAAATTTGGAGAACAGAAACATTAAAATATATCATCTCAATTAGACATTAGCTCAGTCATTGCAAAACACTGAAATAAATTTCTTCTTCACTTACTGTTTAATCTACTGAGTTCATCCATCTTCAATTTATCACAACTCTAATTGTAGAAAGTTAAGTTTCTTTTTTTGACATTCAAAATCACTTACACTTGGAAAATGCATTTCTGAAGAAACAGTTTTAAAGTCATTTAAGAAAATGTGGTTATTTTCTCTGAGATAAAAGAATTTTTGAATCAATATACACGATTTTAAATTTCTTGGAAATTATTATTTTAGGATGGCAGATTGGACATGATGACACTTGTCTGGTTGCTTGTAACTTGCCTATTCAGTCTATTCACACTCCTATACGTATTCATGCTGTCATCAGGGGAATTTGGAATTGCTTATACTGGAAAAGTATGCTCTGATCTAGGAGTGAATTTTGTTAGAAATGCAAACACTCAACTTTGGAGAAAAAAATAGGTTTTCATTTTTTATAGTTATGGACTTTAGAAAGCAAAATGTAATTATACTTATCATAGTCTATTAATTTGTTTTTACCGAAGTCCAGCACTATACAAAATTAAAACAATAGTAACTAACAATAACATTGATGTTATGTTTTAGTTTCTAAATATTATGGTTTTAATATTTATGGATTCAGATAATCCACAATTGCATTTAAAATTACTTAAATCTTTTAAAAATATTTTTTTCCATGTAATTATCCTCCACTAGATTGAGCATCTATTTTTAGAAGTAGTGCATATTACTTTAATTCCAATTTTCCTTAGATAAAATCAGATATTTATTCCAGAAAAAAAGAAATAAGGTTGACAAATAACTCTTTTTATCACAGCAAAGATAGTTTCAAAGGGGATACAATCTATTTATTTCTAATAAAATTGGAAAAATACAAAAACAATAAATTACAAAAAGAATACTTAATTCAGAGGTAAAATATTAATAATATACATTATCTTCTGAGGAAAAATGTCACAAAATTGATAGAGTATTTTATTCCAAGTGGGCAAATATCTATCAAGCAAAATGGCAACACAGACCATTTCTTAGTCACCATTGTATCCTTGCACTTGTAAGAATATCTGGTATATAGTACAGGGCTAATTGATATTTGTTAAATTAGTGAATTGATGAATATATGTCTTTTGACTTTCTATGTTAAAAGATCTCATGTCTTCACTTGTAGCCAGTATTCACTTGATAGAGGTTCAAAAGATCATTTATATACCTTTTGGGCCACCTAAAATGGTGAACTCAAAGAAAAATAAAAGAAGTTCACATTTTCTAATGTGGAGTTTTGAGCAAGGGAAAGGGGAAACCATCGCATAAATATAATGACTTTGTATAGCAATTAATATGAGAAAAAAATACGGATTAGAAGAATGCATGTATGGTTAAAAATTCAATGTATATTGGCATATTATATGTACATTACCTACTTATGTATAGAAGAACTTGCCACATTTTTAACCAAATCTTTGGTATTTTTCATACTTTTACTTCTTACAGTCCATCATAACTGCCAATAGTCTGTATGTGGCAACTCATGCTAAAATGTTTGTCCTAATGTGAAAAGCAAGCCTATATAGTGATTGCCTCTGCTACTGGCTGGGCTATTGTCCTTAAAGATTAGAGAGAGCCTAGGAAACAGGCAGAATTGGAAAGAGAATAAAGGGATTGCGATACTTCTAGAGTTGTTTACACACATGGGTGAGTAACTGGGAAAAAAGAAGAGATGATACTGAAGGTACATAAGTGGCAATTAAAAATCTGACACTACCCAGAAAACAATGGGGCTCATGTTTAAAACTCTAATCTCTGAATATCAAAGACAGCATTTTTATCATGAATGAGTTTTACTTCTTTTTGATCTTATCCACTACATGCCATAATCAATTTCCATGGAAACAAAGAGAATGAGAGAAAAAAAGAGAGAGAGAGAGAAATGGAGATTGATATTCTTTTTTTTTTAATTATTTTATTTTTTTTTCAATATGTGAAATTTATTGTCAAATTGGTTTCCATACAACACCCAGTGCTCATCCCAAAAGGTGCCCTCCTCAATACCCATCCCCCACCCTCCCCTCCCTCCCACCCCCCATCAACCCTCAGTTTGTTCTCAGTTTTTAACAGTCTCTTATGCTTTGGCTCTCTCCCACTCTAACCTCTTTTTTTTTCCCCTTCCCCTCCCCCATGGGTTTCTGTAAGTTTCTCAGGATCCACATAAGAGTGAAACCATATGGTATCTGTCTTTCTCTGTATGGCTTATTTCACTTAGCATCACACTCTCCAGTTCTATCCACGTTGCTACAAAAGGCCATATTTCATTCTTTCTCATTGCCACGTAGTATTCCATTGTGTATATAAACCACAATTTCTTTATCCATTCATCAGTTGATGGACATTTAGGCTCTTTACACAATTTGGTTATTGTTGAGAGTGCTGGTATAAACATTGGGGTACAAGTGCCCCTAGGCATCAGTACTCCTGTATCTCTTGGGTAAATTCCTAGCAGTGCTATTGCTGGGTCATAGGGTAGGTCTATTTTTAATTTTCTGAGGAACCTCCACACTGCTTTCCAGAGCGGCTGCACCAATTTGCATTCCCACCAACAGTGCAAGAGGGTTCCTGTTTCCCCACATCCTCTCCAGCATCTATAGTCTCCGGATTTGTTCATTTTGGCCACTCTGACTGGCGTGAGGTGATATCTGAGTGTGGTTTTGATTTGTATTTCCCTGATAAGGAGCGACGTTGAACATCTTTTCATGTGCCTGTTGGCCATCCGGATGTCTTCTTTAGAGAAGTTTCTATTCATGTTTTCTGCCCATTTCTTCACTGGGTTATTTGTTTTTCGGGTGTGGAGTTTGGTGAGCTCTTTATAGATTTTGGATACTAGCCTTTGTCTGATATGTCATTTGCAAATATCTTTTCCCATTCCGTTGGTTGCCTTTTAGTTTTGTTGGTTGTTTCCTTTGCTGTGCAGAAGCTTTTTATCTTCATAAGGTCCCAGGAATTCATTTTTGCTTTTAATTCCCTTGCCTTTGGGGATGTGTCGAGTAAGAGATTGCTACGGCTGAGGTCAGAGAGGTCTTTTCCTGCTTTCTCCTCTAGGGTTTTGATGGTGTCCTGTCTCACATTCAGGTCCTTTATCCATTTTGAGTTTATTTTTGTGAATGGTGTGAGAAAGTGGTCTAGTTTCAACCTTCTGCATGTTGCTGTCCAGTTCTCCCAGCACTATTTGTTAAAGAGACTGTCTTTTTTCCATTGGATGTTCTTTCCTGCTTTGTCAAAGATGAGTTGGCCATACATTTGTGGGTCTAGTTCTGGGGTTTCTATTCTATTGCATTGGTCTCTGTGTCTGTTTTTGTGCCCGAATAGCCAAAGTAATTTTGAAGAAGACCAAAGCTGGAGATTGATATTCTTAGGATAAGTGACCATCCCTTGTCAGAGGAGGACAGAAAACCTTGACTGACAGTCATTCAGACCTCAGCAAACATGTGATGATTGCTTTCTTGATATGGAACACTGTTCAATACTTGGATAAAAGCTTGAAGAAAGTAAGGGAGCAATTCATGAATACATCTGGACCAAGAATTTTTAAGGCAGAAGGAATAAGAAGTGCAAATGTCCCAGGTGACTGGAAGGGTAGTAGGAGAATGGGCAGTGTAGGGTGTGGTGGGAGATAAGCTCAAAGAAACAGCAGGAGGCCTGATCTTGGAAGTCGCAGCAAGGACTTTGATTTTTATTGTAAGATGAGAAAAGAATGGAGAATTTTGAAGAGAAATAATATGGTTTTGCTTACTTTTTAGTAAAATCATATTTGGTGCTATTTGGAGAACAGATTATAGAGAGCTAAGCTTAGGAAGCCAGGAGACAAGTAAGGAGGTTCTGGAAATAACTCAGGTAAGAGGCAGTGGTAACTGTGCAGACAAGAAGGGACCAGTTATGGATATAATTTGAACATTATGCCAACAGAATTTGCTGATGGATTGAAAATAAGGGATCAATGTGGTAGCCCAAGAGCGCAAGCAACAGGAAAAGATATGTTTTTCCAAAAGTAAGCAGGTACGTTTCAACCAGAAGGAAAAACAATGCAGAGTAGGCCAAAGCAACAAATGTCTGCAACAGTTCCTGGGAAGGTATAGTAGGCACAATGAAAAAGAGAGGAGGCCAATTATCATCACTGTACCACATGGTTAGAAACAGATCATCAGTAGGAGCCATTTGATGTTGATACCTGGAGTTTTACACTACAACTCCTTAAATTTCTAGTACCTAAGATCTGGGTTTTTTATATCATCTGGGACAAGACTAGCTACAGGTTTTGGTCAGGTGGTCCTTTCCATTGGTTAAAAAAGAAGCAAAGGCTAGCAACTGGTAAAAAAAAAAAAAAAAAAAAAAATGGAATGTATATCCTTGAGTATTTAAAAGAAAACAGGAAGTAATAATAATAAAGGTAGTGTCACTTATTACATGGCCTTGTACTTGATGCCAGAAACTGACCCCTGGGCAACAAAAGACCCTGATGTGGTTTTTCCCCAGGAGTACAGACAAACAAGGATCCCACTAGATATTTTCTAGTTATACAATGGGAAAAGAAATAAGCAGAGGCATTGTTTCCATTCTCAGTGTTCTAGCCTAGAGCAACTCAAAATGTTTCAGTTAAGATCTAATCAGAGACTAAAATGAATGCAATAAATGTGAACTGACTTTTCTAACCACAGGACATTACTATGTGAGTGAAATAGTAATATATTTTAACACACATTTGAACTTTTAAAAATACTTTATGAAATATAATGAAATAAAAGCATTTTCTGAGCATGTGGATAGAAATAATTTAAATTTTTTTTTAACATTTATTTATTTTTGAGACAGAGAGAGACAGAGCATGAACAGGGGAGGGTCAGAGAGAGGGAGACACAGAATCTGAAACAGGCTCCAGGCTCTGAGCTGTCAGCACAGAGCCCGAAGCGAGGCTCGAACTCATGGACCGCGAGATCATGACCTGAGCCGAAATCAGCTGCTTAACCGACTGAGCCACCCAGGCGTCCCGGATAGAAATAATTTTAAATGAAATATGATTGGGTGAAAAATTTTCTTCTTGGGCAAGTGAGAATGTTAACAAATTGTTTTTAATGTTTATTTATTTGGAGAGAGAGAGCATGAATGGCATTGGGGCAGAGAGAGAAGGAAACAGAGACTCTAAAGCAGGATCCGCACTGTCAGCACTGAGACAAATATAGGACTCGAACCCACAAACTGTGAAGTCATGGCCTGAGCTGAGTTCAGCCGCTAAACCAACTGAGCCACCCAGGCACCCCAACAGATTAAGATAATATTACTTACGTATGTTAGTTAAATGCTACAAATGCTACTACAGGTACAAAATGAAGAATTTTGTTCTATCTTAAAACTCAATAACATGTGAAGACAATAATTGGAAGAATATGTATTGGCAACACAAGCCTTGGCCAGGAAAACACTGATGGATACATAGGGCACAATCAGTATTTGTTATGATGCTATCATTTGTTAATGATGCTAAGAGCAGCTTTTGTTTTTTTTTCCTAAAATGACTTTCCATTTTGATTCTTTACTAATCACACAATGCAAATGGGTGCTTTTCATGGCATTCTTACCTTTGTTATATTAATAATTCATTCAAATCAATTCCTATAACTGACCCCACCCTTCATTCTCTGTAGGCATTTCTGACCTATAATACTTAACTGTAAGAGTGGATGCATGAGATATAGTAACTAGAAAGCCAATCTCAATTTAGTAAAACTTTGAAGCTCTAATCATTAACTACAAAATGCACTTGTCAGAAATCAGTCTTCAACTAAACAAGTTTCTTCATTTTTTTACATACATGCATCTTAACACTGAGACAAATCTATGTAAAAGCAATCCACACTAAGTACTTCAGATCAATTCTAGAAGCATAGAAGGTTCCATTCATCTTATTCTTAGAGCAACAAACTAAAATGTGACCAAAGGAGTACAGACTCTTGGCACTGAACTAATAGAATTCTACACCCAACAGTATCTGTAAAATGACTTTCTAGGACTCTTCCCACAGAATGTTTGTAATCAGTAGACTTAGAATTGATACATTACAGAATCAAAACTATGCAAGTGGCTAATCCATTTACTTGTTTAGAAAGTGTGTGTGTGTGTGTGCGTGTGTGCGCAAAATAGTGGATATATAAAATGATCATATAAAACAAAGGAATATGAAGGAGAATAAGCACAGAAAAACAAAGTAAAATCCTGGTCTTTAAAACTTGCATATTTTAGGCATGTATTATTATTTTTTTTTCCTGGAGCCTTGTGTATGTCCCCTGATAGAGATCTTTGTTTGGGGTGTACAGTTAGGTGCTGGCTTGGTAAGACTAACTCCAACAGCCGATGAAACTTCAGGCATGGGCAAAGGAAGAGAGAAAGGAATGTTGGAGGAAAAAAAAAGATTCCAAAAATCTGAGCAAACAAATGACTATAATTATCTAATGGACACCCTACTTCTCTTATGTAAATATAATACTTTCCTCTGTGCCTGGAATTTGTCCTTCATTTTCTTACCATAAAATCTTATCATGGAATTCTCACATGTATTAATATTTTTGTTGTATTTAGACACAAATACTAATCTGAATCATTAATTTCCCCCTGGACTCCTGCTTTTTTGGTTTCTGGTTGTTCTCCTTTATCTGATCATTTATGTTTAACTTTCATCAAGATACAGCTCAAACTGAAACCACATGTTTTTTTCCCTAGCCCATTTGATTTTCCCCTTCCCTATTATAGATGTGCTAAATTTACCTTCACTAAGTCTACAAACACCTACAGGATATGTCCTATATTCTGCCCTTTTTTATATCCCATGCAACACTGAAACTATTTGCCTAAAATCTTATTTGATGATTTGATGGACAACTTCCTATCATTATCCCACGTTTATGATGCAGAGATATTTTTATAATTTAGGATGGATTATTTACACTTCTAAATTTTGATGATCTAGTAATAAATAGTGATAGCTAATTTTGTTTCAATTTGCATTATCTGAATGTGGATGAGTTTGAGATTTTCTCCTTATGTTTGTTAGGTCTCTGCTTTTTTTCTTCTCTAAATTGCTCATATCCCTTGCCAACTTCTTTTGTGATATTTCTACTTTTCATTTTAAATCACAGGAGTTTTTTGGATGTTCTCTGTATTATTCCACCATAAGTTTTAAGCATTGCAAATGTATTTTTTTAGCTTATTTTTATACAGCTTGTATATACTCATTAGAACAAAACCAAACAATAGAGCAGTTTGAGTAGAAGTAATTGCCTCTTCCTGAATACTTATGGAAAAATAGGGCTATTTCTTGTTGGGTGTTGAATAATCAGCATATTATACAAAGCAAGGCCTAAAATGTGTAATCCTTATTACATGTTTTGAATATTTAAGGTAAATTACAAGCAGAATCATGTTTAAAGGCAGGCCCTGGGCTCTGTGCTCTAGAACACTACTGCTTTCTTTCACCTTCCTGAGGTAAGGGGTTTATGTGATCAAATTGACTACTGGACCTGAGCCTGAGATACCCTTTCACACCATACTCTAAGCATCTCTGTCCTTTTCTCTAGACCATACTGAAGACATGCTGTGCCACAGATGAGGGCATATCAGTTTCTGAGTGGTGGCCACATAGAGGGATTTGAGTAAAGCTTGATTGTGAGGACCTTATAGTGCAAATGGAGCTGGGAGAGTAAATGAAAGGGTATAAGCCTGGGCTCTGCTGCCACTGTGGATATTCCGAAATGCTGTTTCTAGGAACTGCAAGATTTCGGAAAGTTATCCAGAAAAAAGGAAGTAATGCATAGCCCCTCACCTTGCAATATCCCTGTAGTGCACACAATGGGCATTGCTTAACAGGGACATAACTGTTAAAGAGAAATGTAGTTTGCAGCATCACAACAAAGATAGAGTAGGATTGTTTGAAAATGAAAGGCAAGAGAACTTAATAAATGACACAACACACTGAGGAACTAGAATAGCCACAACAATGATGAAGAAAGAGAAACAAAGTTAGAAGATTTAAGGTTTAAAAGAAAAACCACAGGTCCAAAATGGAGTCATTCATGCTAGGCCACATTACCAAACCAGGGATTAATATGTAACCTATTTACAGTTTCAACCTTCCCAGGAAAGAGTCTTATCTGGTTAGGACTTTCGTAGTCATCACCAATAAGGCTTTCTGTCACATGAATCTTCTCCATCTTCCAGAGGAAGATGAGGTAATCCACCTAATAAGACACTTTTGTCCCCAAATAAAGGTTAACTCACATGAAATGATTATTTTTTTTTTCTGCTTATGACTCCTTGGTAACGCCTTTTCTTTTCTGTAGCACTATTGGGTTCCCCTCTATTTGCTGGATGGGATGCTGCCTGATTCATGAATTGATTTATGAAACCAATAAGATTTTTAAAAGTCACTCAGTTGAATTTTGGTTATTTAAGAAAGCTAACTGAGTAAAAGATTTATTATAAAGCTACATAATGAAGCAAGCATGATATTGATATAAGCCTAGATATTTCAAAAAACTGAACAGCATAGAGAGTCCAGAAACAAAAAAATATAATACATTATTTAGACAAACGTATGAAAAAAGTTGAACCTCAAACCCTACCTCACCCATTTTACCAAAAGTAATTTAAGATGTGTTATATATCCAAATTTTAAAATTAAAAATAAAGAAGGCATAGGAGAAAATTTTCAAGATGTTGGAACAGGCAAATATTTCCTAAAAGACAATAAAAAACAAAGCACTGAGTATAAAATTAAAAAGATAAGAATATATTGTACCTCTTCAAATTTAAAACCTCTACTCATCAAAAAACCCTTTGAAGAAAATGAAAAGGCAAATCACAGACTGGAAAACTTTCACAATACAAATTTCTAATAAAGGATTATTATTCATAATATGCAATGAAATCTTACAAGTAATCAAACAAAGAATAAAGAAAACAACCAATTTAAAAAAGGAAAAAGAAGACCTAATTCAAACAATTCACTAGAGAAAATAGAAATGGCCAATAAATACACAAAAAAGTACTCAAGAATATCAGTCATAAGGGAAATTTTTTTAAATTTTTCATTAAATTTTTAAAATATTTTCATTTATTCTTGAGACAGAGAGAGACAGAGCATGAGCAGGGGAGGGGCAGAGAGAGAGGGAGACACAGAATCCGAAGCAGGCTCCAGGCTCTGAGCTGTCAGCACAGAGCCTGACACGGGGCTCGAACTCATGGACTGTGCGATCATGACCTGAGTTAAAGTCAGTCGCTTCACTGACTGAGCCACCCAGGAGCCCCTAAGAATATTCGTCATAAGGGAAATTTTAATGGAAATCTGAACTGATACATTTCATACCCATTTGAGGGACTAAAATGGAAAAGAATGACAATTAGAAGTATTAAACCCAACTAACTTTCTTTGTTCCTATCCAGGACAATAAGAATATTTGCTTCATATAAAAAAACATTTTCTTATTTCTGATAATCCAATTCAAAAGCAATTGAATGCTAGAAAAGAATATTACACATTAAGATATTACACATTTAAGATATTAAGATATTATATTACCTAAATATGTGTGATGAATGAGATATTTTAAAGTGAGAGTAATGTGAACATATGAATTGCCAGTTTTACTCCAAATTCATCTAGCTTCATTCTCAGGTAAAGATATCAGATTGAGGGGTGCCTGGATAGCTCAGTCAGTAAGTGTCCCACTTCAGCTGAGGTCAGGATCTCACAGTATGTGAGTTCGCAGCCACGCCACCCACCCTCACACTTCACCCCTCCCCCCTACCTCCCACAACCCTTCAGGCTCTGTGCTGACAGCTCAGAGCCTGGAACCTGCTTTGGATTCTGTGTCTCCCTCTCTCTCTGCCCCTCCCCCTCTTGTGCTTTGTCTCTCTCTCTCTCAAAAATAAATAAACATTAAAAAAATTTTTAAAAAGATGTCAGATTGAGATATGATAATCAAGAATATACAGATCCTAGTTAGCAGTTTAAAAAGAGGGTGTTGACTCATCAAGGCAGCAGGAAGCAAATTTAAAGAAGACAAGAATCTAGTGAATCAATGATTGTCAGAAAATCTCCCAGAAATTATTTCCTTCAGCCAAGTTTGCATCTACCAAGATGAGTTTCTCTCATGGGAAGAAAAGTGTCCTCTCCTCCCATCCCCCTCCAACTCTCAGCCAACTGCACAGCATGAAACCCGATCTAATGCTCAAGAACAAAGTACACACATACCTACCATATATTTACTGAAAGTGGAATGGACTTGAGAAGTTAAAAAGACTATTTATTCCTTTCTCATTCTTATTTCTTCTTTCACATACCCCTAACTAGGTTCCTAGCTCAGGAAAAGAAGTGTGGAACATATACACTATTGAATGAGAATCCCAGTCAACTTAAATAATTTATATCACTCTCTATTATAACCCCCACAATACTTAAAAGCATCCACTATGCAGAAAAATCTCTAGTGGAGTGTTCATGTCCAAAGATTTCTAAAAGTTCAAAAAGAACATGTATGAATTATTAAGGCAGCAATTGCAGCACATAAAGATCTATAGATACTAACAACTCATAGTTTATCTAAAAGCATATAACAACAAGATGCCCCTATTGAAAGCTGGAGGCAAAATCATAGTCCATGAGAATTTCCTCTGATATAATTTATGGAAACTTTAGTATTTCCTAAATTAATGCAATTATTTTTAAGGAACTTACTTTTTTAAAGATTTTAAAAATGGGAAAAGGCATAGAATCAAAACAAACTTATGTATATCTGAGTTTAGGAGGCGAAGCATGATGAAGGGTCACAGTTGAAAGTCAGAGTGATCATAATTCAATGTGGTTAAATTTTATTACTTTTGCATATTTATAAGAATCCTATGACTGCATCTTTGAAGACTGCTATGCAAATGAGGAAGCACGGTGAAAAACTCTCACAGTAAACCTCCTTCTATGGATAATGTTATCTTCCTGTGACTTCCTTTTGTTGAATACGTAATATTATGTCAACTCTTGCTTCAAGCAAAAAACCTTCTTGAAAGATATAGAAGAATACAGAGCACTTTAGTTGCTTAAGGTATTTATTCATCTTCTAAAAATAAGTCAAAAGGGACTTGCACAAATATAGCTCATGCTAAGATAAAAGGAAAATATATTTAAAACTTGGCAAATAAATAAAAGATACTTTAATTTGGGTCTTTATTTTCATTATGAATTAACCAAAACAACATATGCTTAATGATGAGAAAACAACAGATTGCACTACATTTCAAGAAGTGAAATTTTTCTGAAAAACTGAAATCCTGTGTCTCCTAATTACCACCAGTAATTATGCTTGAGGTAAACCTCATAAGCTGTGATATTAACATTGAATAAATATGTAGCTCTCATTTATTTGGAAGTGGTTGAAAACACTTATCCTTTTTAGAATCAGGTATGTGTTTACTGCCTCTAAATATCTCTTTCCCAAATAAAGGTTAGATGAATATTCTCTATTTTAGCAGTGCTAAATATACCCTTTAAAAAAAAATACCTATCTCTATGTATTTGGTTCATGTAGGCAAAAGATACTCCTGTACTGGTCACTGTCATTAATATGAAAAATTAATGGATATATATTTAAATTGTTAACATATATTACCATAAAAATGGCAAGCATGAGTAAAATGATTATATATATATATGTATATATATATATATATATATATATATATATATATTATTTATCATTTTAACATCTTAAGACTATGGTACAATAGGTATTTATTGATGGACAATATATTGCCTATTCTTTTGGATAATGGGAAAATCTAACCAGTATACACAGATTTAAGTCCTCAGTAGATGAGTTCTGAACCCTCTTTTGGGTCTTTGTTTCTCTACAGTAAAGAGGTCAAGGTAGATTCACTGCTCACCAAAAAGGTACGCTTCTCTTTGCATAGTTTAGAATTGTCACCAGACAGTATTCACCAGCTGGGAACTGTATTTTATAGCTCTGCTTACATGTAGATGTGGCTATATGAATAATTCTGTAAAGGAAACACGATCACAAGTGAAATATGTAATTTCCAGAGAAAAAAAAGTGGTTGAAAAGTGGAAATATTTCCCTTCACCTCTTTTCTCCCAAATTCCGACTGGATTCAGAGGAACCCAAAGCCTTAATAAAGATTTAAAGTTGAAGATACTGTTTCCTTGTATAATCAACTAGAATAAAGCCACTAATGAAACACAACACATGCATTGGAGTATTAGCACAGAGTTTTTAAAATTCTAAGTCACTGAGAAATGATGTTTTATTTGTGACAACAGCTAGAATTACCCAAACAAAGATGACATTAGTTAACTGGGATTATATAAATTCTAAAGTGCTCTTCTCATTCAAAATGATATTGGTTCTTAAGAAAATCAACTTAACGGCATATCCTTATGATAAACTATTTTGAGTGATCTAATTATACAAGCATTTGGCATAGAAGTTTATTTTCTATGAGCCTTCTATTGAGGTATACTTACGTGATACACTCATGATTCAAAGGACCCAATTTTTTTTCCAGAAATTATTTGCCTTGGGACACCTGCGTAGTTCAGTTGGTTAAACATCCAACTCTTGATTTCTACTGAGGTCACAATCTCACAGTTTGTGAGATTGAGCCCCACGTCGAGCTCTGTGCTGACAGCGTGGACCTTGCTTGGGATTCTCTCTCCCTCTTTCTCTGCCCTTCCTTGCTCATAGTCTCTCTCTCTCAAAATAAATATTAAAAAAGAAATTATTTGACTTTTAATCATTTATCAGAGAAAATTCTACTTCTTTGCATAATAACTGATGTGTGCATATTCTAGGGCCAATGACAAGCATTTTAAAAACATTTTCTTACTAAATATCTAAAGCAATATAATTAATAGCCACTTATTCTATACCTATTTTGCTGATGGATGAACTAAAGCTCAGAGTTTTAGAAGGTAGCTCAAGGATACACCTAGGAAGAAATAAAACTGAGATTCAAGTCCAGATCTATAGTATTTACTGTATTAATTTCATTGCTGCTATAACAAATTGCTATAAATTTAGTAGCTCAACACAATGCAAATTTATGTCACAGTTCTGTAAGTTAGAAGTCCTACATAGGTCTCATAGGACTAGAAGCACTGTACTGACAGGACCAAGTTATTTTCTAGGGAAGAACTGGTTTGCCTGCCTTCTTCAGCTTATAGAGGTTGCCCATATTCCTTGGCCCATGACTACATTCCTCATTCTTCAAAGCCAACATGCATTTGTGACTTTTCCTCCACAATCACATCTCCCTCTGACTTGACTATTTTGCCTTTGACTTATAAGAACCCTTCCAGTGTCAATCTCCCCATTTTAGTGTCAGGCAATTAGCAGCCTTTAATTCTATCTGCAATCTTAAATCACCTTTTGCCAGGTAACTTAACATATTCCTAGGTTCCTGGGATTCAGATGTGGACATCTTGGGATGGGGTATGGGGCATTATTCTGTTTATTGCACTTCTAAAACCATGCTTTTAACCATTATACAGCATGCTTCATGACCTGGACCACCTGTTTAATGGAATTTTTGAGATTGATCTAAAGGAATTTTTGAGATAAGATGCTAGAAAATGTAATAGTCATTTATTGGTTGTAAGTTATCTTCAGATAGGTTTCAGCCATTGTCTGCATACCTTTTCTGTTGGAAAACTTATTTCATAAACCAAACATTTTTTCTCTCCTCATGAGTATAAAAAAATAAGAGGAAGGAAAGATGCTCATATAGCCATCCACAGCAGGTATATTACAGTGCAATTTTCAGCATCAATAGTGTTATTTCTAAGGTAAGAATCATTAGGGCTTCATTTTTCTCATGTTCATTTCTACAGTATTCATGTAGGCACTCTGCTACCAGGTAGTTCAAGTAAATATAAACATAACCTATAGGCAGACCTGTATAAATAAAAATAGAAAAGTTCATAATATAGGAAAATGTGCACAAAGGGAATATAAGTGTTTATGATGCCACCATGCAAGAGTAAGGGGATGCGATTTGTGAAAATATAGTGTGCTATCAAAAAAGAATCAAGATGTCTTAATAAAAGAAAATATGAGTAGCTCTGCTTTAATTTTACATTAGCTATACCTGTAAGAAGATTTTAGGTTTTAATAAACAAATTGTCAAATGAAGTATAATAGAAGATTGAGAGCTGAACATTCAGAAATCATTCAGCCAATTCAAATTCTGAAGTATTATGTATATGTTTATTGCATGCTCAATGACTGCTATACATAAAGTTAAGTATTATATGGATATGTTGAATTCAGGGAGGAGCAATAATTGCCAAGCAAAACCACATCTAAACCTGGAACTAGTTCTCTCATGGTGTGGCAAAGGGAACCTGGAATATATACAACCACAGTAATACTGACTAGCCAGATGACCTTGAGTCACCACCCTACTTCTCTGTCCTTCATTCCCTATGTGCAAATGTACGTTTGGACTTCAGTGGTTCTCAAACATTAGCATGCCTCAGAATCACCAAGAGAGCTTTTTAGAAACTGGATTGCTGGTCCCTGGTCCCAGAATTTCTAATTGAGCAGTTCTAGAGGGGGACTCAAAAATTTGTATGTCAAGCCACTGTCAGGTGATGCTGATCCTGCAAATCTAGGGCCATATTTTGAGAATCATGGGAATAAATTAATAACACTTCTTTTAGTAATAGGTAAAGTGTATCTGAGTCACTACATATGCATTATCTTCCCCACTCATTCTGTCCTTTCTTTGCTCCCCCAAGTGATTCTTTTTTTTTAATGTTTATTTATTATTTTTGAGACACAGAGAGACAGAGCATGAACAGGGGAGGGGCAGAGAGAGAGGGAGACACAGAATCTGAAGCAGGCTCCAGGCTCTGAGCTGTCAGCAAAGATCCTGACGCGGGGCTCAAACTCATGGACCGTGAGATCATGACCTGAGCCGAAGTCAGACACTCAACCGACTGAGCCACCCAGGCACCCCTCCCCCAAGTGATTCTTGTGGTCTTTTACCCCTGCTAAGCATTAGTGGATTATGTGATCATTTCAGCTTGGTAACTCTTTAAATCTATGTCAATACTCAAATTACATGTAAAAAAATGTTCAATGGAATGAAAGAAAGGAAGAAAGGAGGAGAGGAAGAGGAATTTGATTTGCACTGGGCTGTTATCATTGTCTTAAACTGTGATAGATGCTATGGAAGATAGAAGAAAAGTATAAGGATTATAAGGATCCTGGTGTGAAAAAGTTTAATAATATGTGACTAAAGACCATAAGAAAAACAAACGTAAGATTGATGGAAAAAGAATAGGAGAAACCAGATCTTGAAGTAACTGACACATCTAGTTTATTGTATTTAAAAAATAACCTGTGTAACAAGAAAGGGTTATTTGCTAAACTCTGGAAGCTCCAAATTGAAACCATTGAATTGAAGTTTCACACTGAAATGAACTGGGCCGAATATACAGAGCATCTTAGAAACAACTTAAACTGCACTACATAAATGACAATAATCATCAGGATAAGAACACTGCAAATGACACACAGAGTTAGAATCTCCATAAAGCCTCATCCTGATTTCAAAAGATGTGGTCTCTATGGCAGCTCTGTGACAATGGTGCATCTGCAATGCATTACCCGTGCGAGGTGAGAATTACCATGGAGTACAAAATGGTCTGCTGTCACTAGAATTTGTGATTGCCTTACAGTCTATGAAGCATCTAGTGTTAGAGAGAGAGCCAAAGAGTTGCTACAGCTCTTAAGGGTCAGAAATACCAAAATATGTTTCCAGTTCATGAGGCAAGTATTAAAAAAACAAAACGAAACAACTTTTATTTCTTTGGATGGCAAGATTCTTGGCTTTTCATTCTATGTAACCAAAAAGGAAATAATGACAGTGTTTTCAACAAGATGAACACAATATGATAATGCAGCCCTAATGAATCTTTCAAAGTAAGACTTTTGTAGAATTCTCAAGATCGCCATGGCAGCTTCTCATTAGTGCCTTTCTGTGGTTACCAAGTAATTCTAGTAACAAAATGCATTGCTGAAGAAGCAGGTCAAAGCAAATGAAAGCATGTGAACTTCTTCACTCTTAAATTACTAGTTTGAAAACATTTATTTAGGTGGGCCCTGGGAAGAAAGGACTGTGCCGCATAGATCAGGCAGTGTGCCAGGTACTTAAATTCCACTGCACCTTCTATACAGTTTCCCCCAACCATATTTGCGTCTGTGCCTGTAAAAGTTACGAGAAAAACAAAGTGCTTCTCAAATTTAGAATTGTCTGTAATAAAAGAGGTTTAAAAATGCCCATAGGGAAAAAAAGGCAAAAAAAAAAAAAAAAGAAACCAGTTATCAACTGGTAATCAACTAAATACACTCTTTTTAACCTGTTAGCTGTGTAAACCAAGTGATAAAAATTCACAAAATGGTGTATTTTTTCTAATTGTCTACAATTGTCTAACAGTCATCTAATATGTAAACAATGAATGTAACACTTAACCTGATGGGAATCACTTGGAGTTAAATGAATGAGAGTAAACACCCAAGGGTTTACCTTAAATCATTAGTATGACACACAGTCTCATTTATGTCCTGATTATCTTGTGACAAAAGATTTTGAGTGGAGCACACCATGAAAGTTGACTTAAACCCTCCGGTGATAGAGAAAGAAGATCTAATGTGCCTAGCAAAGTCATCAGATAGTAATGTAATATTAATACTTAATTTCAATAGTTAGCTTCTTTTGGGATGCCTTTTACTATCTCCCTTGTTTCTGGAATTTAACAAGAGTCAGACCCATGTACAGAAAAAAACATACTCAGGTTTTCCACTCTGCTTGTCTTATTGATGTCTATAAGCTACTTGCAGGTGACCTCCTTCTATGCCCCTGACCTTGTTGCTGCTTTCCTCTGGGAAAGTGCTTCTTTGCCACCAGAGCTTACCCCTACACTGTACTGCATACACCTGAATGCACATCTTAGATGTAACAGATTTGCATATTTACTATGACAGTTTTCCAGCAGATCACAATAAATTGTCTTATTCTCACAAAACCAGTATACTATTATTGTTTTTGGACAGAAAGAATTATAGTGTACTTTGGAAATGGAACTTTGTTTAATTTAATAAGTTACCATTGAGCTTAAAAGTAGCTCTTATTTCTTCTCTAGGATGTTCTTCAAGTTGAAACACACTTAATTGCTAATCAAACCTTTTGTATCATTGCTGAGACCATACTGCCATCCTGAAAAAAGGGTGAAATCTGTCAATTTCTTGAAATCTGTGTCACCTGGCCTAATTTCCACATCTTGGATTTTACAGACTCATGCATATACCATGGCTGTTTAGCTGTGGTTAATCTCAGTCTCTGTAGAAAATAGGCATTGTCTTTGAGACTTAGGTGGCAGGAAAGATCAGTGGATCTCTGTCTCCCCATGCCACAGCAAAGGACCCATACACACAGAAGTTGCCCTCAGTCTCTCTCATCCACTATCATTGTGCATATCCGTGCATTCACAGAGGGCATGAATCCCAGTTTTTTTAGGGGCTTGAATCCCAGTTTAGGCTCACCTGGTAATCAACTCACTGCACTTTTTTAAACCTGCTAGCTTAATTCTTTTAGTTCTTTCCTTTCTGACCTCAATTACACTTTGTCTTTGTTTGTATGGAGATCTCAATTTGCAATCATTATTTTTCAATATATCCTCTCTTCTTGCTCAGGATCATCCCATTAAGACTAATATTTTACAAACCCAAGTATTCATTCTAATATAGCATTCCTTAAAATAAAAAATCCAAGATCTTTGGAAATATTTTTTCTCTTTTTTGAGCAGTAAAGAGGAGGAGAAGCGATGACTCTAGAAGACAAATCCGAGGAAAACACAACTGATTGTCTTACAGAAAAGGAAATAAATTGGTATTAAACAAAGAAAAAACAAAAACAACAACAACAAAAAACTCTTTATGTACTCTTAGGCAGTTTAACAAGGGTAAGGTGAGTTCTGAACACAAAGATAAAGCAGAATGGATTCTTTCAAATTGAACTGGAGTATTAAGGAAATTTAACTTCATATCGATAATTTGACCAAGTGACTACAGAAAATCACCAAGAAAGATAAGAGCAAATATTAAAAAATTGGTTTGCTTGCTCTAATATAAAGTAAAATAATGCAAAGTATTATACAAAAGTTTTGTATCATTATACTTATTTATATATATTCCCAAATTTCAGTTATAACTGTGTATGTAATTATTTTTATATGTAAAAACAAAATTGGTATCAGTGGTTGAGTTAACAGTTACAGAAATGGAAGATTTTTTAATATATTAGAACAAAATTATGCAGAATATTTGGTGCGATAAATTATTATAGAGCAGTTATGATTTTATGATTTTATTTTAATAAAATCTAAGCAGGTTTCCAGCTATTAAGGATATATTAATAAGCTTTGAGATATATTTTTATCAGATTACTTAAATAAACTAGATACTTGTATAATTCATAGCACATCCAACTCATACTGTTTAAAGATCCTGTGGTTAAATTCACAGATTAATCTCCTGATGGATATGTGCAGTACTGGATATGTGAAAGGCTTAACAGGGAGAAAAACTGCATCTATAGGGAAAGAAGTGACCAAAAGGATTTTATTTTAAAAGGGCCTTCAATCTGTCCAAATCTTGGTATGAAATTGGATGGGAAAGTAGTTCATACTACAATAATTCAAAAATCAGGAACCACTCAGATTGATAAATGAAAATGAAAGAAATCATTCAATAGAAATTACTTTTTCAATTGAATTCAGAATGGGCAGCCTAGCAAAATTACAGAGGCCATTTAAAACCAGAAGCTTACAAGATCAGGTAGACAATGAGAAAGGAAATCAAGAAATCTGGGTAACCTTCTCAGTCAGTGAAAGCTATATTCTGTCCAAAAAACCCCAAATTGTCACCCATGTAACACCAAAATACACCCCCACTTCCCCCCCACACACACACACACCCACACACCATCCCACACACACATGGCTACAGTTTAAGACAATCCTATTTGCTGTCTTCTTACATACTTTTCTTCCCAAATAAATATAGATTTACTCCTCTTTGTAACTAAAATGAAGACTAACCTAGAAACTTGTAAAATCTTTGATGTTTCTGTAGATTATCCATGATCTCAATTTTTTTAAAGGCAAAATTAAAAAGAATTATTTGTGTTGATAATATTTAAATAGTTGAGTTTCTACTCCATAATAACAGTAACCACATAAAAAAAAATCTCTGTGTGGTTTTAGGAAGTTATTTTACTTCTCTGGTAGCAATCCCTTATCAATAAAATGAGATATTATGTTTTTCTCTCTGGAAGAGGTAGCTGTGGATTAATGCATTAAAGTTGATCAGATGTGCCAAGAACTCTGGAGGAGAGCATGTCTCACTATGAAATATTTAGTATGTGCTAGGCATCTGAGTTTTCATTTTTAATAAAGTTGTTGACAAGAAATACCAATCAGAAAAACTATCATTCTATTGCCTGTTGTTTTTGCCTGTTGTTTTATTTATGTATCTTTTGTGACAAATTGAGAAAGTGCTTTAAAAATAAATCGAGCATGATTTAATTTCTAAATGTCTATTATTTTAGTCATCTAAAGGTGGCATTTTAAATGATTTTTTTTCCATTTTATGTCATGGGAATTTTGAACCCTCTGTTATGTATTGATCAAGCATTTTATAGTTCTGATAGAATAAAGTACAAATAGTGTGAAGTAAATGACAAAACATGAGCACAATGGAGGTATATGTACAGTGTGGCATAGCCTGTGCTCCATGAGGGGCAACTGTCAATATACATGCTCATTGACCAAAAGCAGTATTACAGTGATTTCTGCTATTTCTTTAAAGCACATGTCATAAACTACCAGCACCCAAACTGCAGCCAGACAACACATCAGACTTATTTAGTCCATCCAAACTTTTTGAATTAGCTGCAAATATTGAATAATTTGAATATTTCAGATACATGACTGCTTTTTTGATTTCATTCTTTTATAAGAAGAATGAAGAGGAGAAGAAAGAAAAGACACTCTAGTGTATTTGAAAAACATTAAATCTTTAAATGGGCAAGAATGGCCCAAGGCTAATTTATTAGTCACCATTTATCATGATGCTTTTATTATCTTTCTTTCACCCAATAAGCATCACTTACATTATCTGCCCTCATTGGCACTGGTGCCTATAACTCCCATATTAATATCACCATGTAGAGATTAATGGAAAGATTAATATAATAGAAAGCATAAATAAAGCTGATTTTGATTAATTTACCTGTACTTTATAATCTTCAGTTTCCTCATCTTTAAAAGAGTGATACTATCAATCACAAACAGTATTGTGGAGATTAATTGGAAACACATTTCTACAAATAACATAAAAAAATTAATATTTACCCTTAATATTTCTTACTAAGTTATAAGGATAACAAAGAAATAAATTGCTTTAATGATACTAGGAATATATGTCACTCTATAAGCCTTTCAGATATATCAAGATAACTTTATATACCACAAAAGAGCAAGCTAAATAACATTCCAAATCAGCTATGTGAAATAAAAATTCTTAATGTATATTATTTGGTAATCTCACAAATAAAAATACCTGGATGAACACTTATGTTTAATTTTAGTAAGTCAAATCAAGATAATAGGAAGGAAGTTTACAGTATCCAGTACTTCCTACAACTACAATAATGTCTTTCCAAATCCTAAATCTACCTCTTCTCTTTATTCTGTCTATATCACATCTTTTAATATCAGAAATACAGACAGCAGTATAATACGTATAGCAAGCTTAATCTTGGCAAAGATTCCATGGTATAGAAAACCATGGAATGGGACAGTCACTTTGAGATAATCTAGCCAAGTTAATTTTCTGAGAAAACTGAGATTCAGAAAGTTAAGGTAATTGATCTGAGGTAAGCATAGGTTATTAATAAAAGATCAGAGACCTTAACCTGGAAATCCTAACTCCTAGTTCAGTGGTTTTCCAAAAATAGTATGTTAGTTCCACCCACACTTAATTATAAATATATATTCAATTTTTCTACTAAAGATTTAATCATATATGTTACTGAACATAATCTTCATCAATAAAATTCAAACAGACATTAAATATTGTAAAAAGCATAAAAATAACAACTCACTTATGGGCTCATGTTTAGGTTAACACAGATGTAGATGGATATACACACAGAGAAACCTTTATGCACGTGTGGATGCTTGAGTTAGTATTCATACATGCATTTCCTTGCTCTTTTACCCGAAAGAACCTGGAAGCAACAAAATCCCACTAGCAATGATCACAGTTACTACCCAGATCTTGGTCTTTAATACCAATCTCCAAAAAGGGGAACAGAAACACTTTGGAGAAATGACTGATTCTAGCACTGGAGAGCATGGGATCTATGAGATGTGACTTGAGCATCTTGTATGAGATGTGACTTGAGCCAGAAAATAAAGAAACACTCAAAAAGAAAAAAAAAAATAATGATGAGTATGTAAAACAAAACAAAACAAAACAAAACACAGAAGCCAACTCTAAAAGCTCCCAATGGCCAAGGTTGTATATAATTAGGCAACATTTTTTTAAAGGATAATTTAATTATAACTAAAGTATAAAGTAAGTATTTATTAGTCCACAGTGATATAAATAAATGATAAAATAAAAACTTAAAAGTAGAAGAATAAACAATCTCCCATCCTGAAGAATTCCAAATAATCTATGCTGATATTTCACACTTAAAGAGGACACGCATATCTCCCCAGTCCTTAAGTATGGGCTGTATGTAGTGTCCTCCTGTATTCTTTTACAGAATACAGCATGGGATGGGAGAAGTAGAATAACTTTACAGTGAATAAAAATGGCAAAAATGACTTGTTGGATGACCATAAAAACATCATCGGTAATGTCATATAGATGGCATTTACCCTTGATATGATGTGATGAAAATGGTACTTGACCTCCATGGTCTTCCTACCAAAACTCATAACCTCAAGATATTGAAACAAAAACAACAACAAAAAGAGAGATCAAAAATTTAAAAACCTAAAATAATATGTGTAAAGCAAATACTTCAGTTAATAAAAATGTGTCAATATCAGTTTAACTGTGATAAATGTACTATGCTAATATGTTAATAAAAAGAGAAGCTAGGTATAAAGGTAATGGGAACTCTGTATTATTTTATAACTTTTCTATCAATCTAAATCAATTCTAAAATTAAAACCTTAGGGGCGCCTGGGTGGCTCAGTTGGTTAAGCGTCGACTTCAGCTCAGGTCACGATCTCGCGGTCCGTGAGTTCGAGCCCTGCATTGGGCTCTGGGCTGATGGCTCAGAGCCTGGAGCCTGCTTCCGTTTCTGTGTCTCCCTCTCTCTCTGCCCCTCCCCCATTCATGCTGTGTCTCTCTCTGTCTCAAAAATAAATAAACGTTAAAAAAAATAATAAAAAAATAAAATTAAAACCTTAGTTTTAAAAACAAAAAATAATAGAAACCAACAGTGATTCTGGGAATTCAATAAAAACCTCTTTGTGCTGGAAATATATTTATTTATTTTTATTTTATTTTTTTAATTTTTTTAATGTTTATTTCTGAGACAGAGAGAGACAGAGCATGAGTGGGGGAGGGGCAGAGACAGAGGGAGACACAGAATCAGAAGCAGGCTCCAGGCTCTGAGCTGTCAGCACAGAGCCCAACGCGGGGCTCGAACTCACCGACCGAGAGATCATGACCTGAGTGGAAGTCTGTCGCTCAACAGACTGAGCCACCCAGGCGCACCTAGAAATATATTTATTTTTAATGCATGATTTAAACATTATTGTTCAATGCCTGATTACTATGGTTTGAAATCTGGACGGAGTTGTTTTGGATTATGTGGATATATCATAAATGAGAAAGATACAATGTAGAGGAGATACATGATCCCCTAATGATAAACCTCTATTCTACAAATTAGCATAGAGTCAATAAGCAGTAATTATAAGAAGGAACGAGACTAAGGAACTTATCTGAAATCATCTAAAATGTTACAAACAACAACAGACAGTTCAGAAATCTCAATTTAAAAAACCTGAGATCACCACAGGGCAACATGTAGACTATGTCCTAGACTGAAAAAAAGCTTTTTATATATTACAGTTCAGTTAGCATTAATTACATACTAGAAGGCGTATGACAATTATACTCAGAAAATTCTATGTTCTGGGGCATCTGGGTGGCTCAGTCAGTTGGGGGTCTGACTTCGGCTCAGGTCATGATCTCATGGTTCGTGGGTTTAAGCCCTGCATTGGGCTTTGTGCTGACAGTGCAGAGCCTGGAATCTGCTTTGGATACTGTCTGTCTGTCTCTCTCTCTCTTCCCTGCTCACTCTCTGTTTCAGATTCTGTGTCTCCCTCTCTCTCTCTCTTCCCTGCTCATGCTGTTTCTTTCTCTCTCTCAAAAAGTAAATAAACATTAAAAAAAATAAAAGAAAAGAAAATTCTATGTTCCCATGCTACTTTATTAACTTAGCTGATGACATGGCATTGAATATCCCCAAATTTTAGTCACTTCATTTCCAAGTCTACAAGATCAAATTAAATAATGTATATCGAGTACTTTTTAAATAGTAAAATCATAAATAACAAGTATTTTCTTTAATCTCCATATACAGACCATCTATGATCCTGAATTTGCAGGCAAATGATAGAGGTAAAAGATCACCTTAGTAAACACAGTATATCAAAGTGCTTAAAACTGGGCTGACTTAAGGGTCTGTGAGCTGGTTTAAAGCTTCACGAGTAAAAATGTTCAGAGATCTAGTAATACAGTTCCACAGATGAAAATGCACATAAAAAAATGGCTGAAATATTTGATACTATGATGATAAGTTGCTACCAGATAAAAACATCAGATCAATAGAGACTAAGTGTTCTCACCTCTGTAACTGTGCTCCTAACTCTTATATAATATAAGGTCCCTCCAATTTCTTTCTACCAATTTGTATCAACTGATATAAAATAAATAATAAACATCTGTAAATTACCAATCACTAACTGTAGGCATTCCCCACTTTGCATGGTAGCATGGGACCATTATAATTACTGTGCAGTTTACAATCTTAATAATTATTCGGTGAACTTTAAAATTGTTGTCAAAATATTAAAATTCCTGTCAGTTATAACTATGTTAGAAAGTTTTAAAAATACAACTAATATTTATTTGTATTTTACAACATTAGAAACAATGAGATTGAAGTGTTTTATTTCTTTGTTTACATAGCAGTAGTTTAAACCATGTGGTGCTTGCCTTCTAGTCACATAATTTAGGACACAAAGAAAGAAAGAGCATCTCTCATACATCTTGGAAACTGGAACCTGCCTTTGTAACTTTGGTCAGTGCTAACATTATACTCTTTGCCCTTTCCGTGACCTGAAATGTTTCCAAGCGTTTCTTTAGTGTATTTTTGTGGCCAGTATCACTTGCTCTGCGTCTTCTCCATCCTTTTCTTCACAACTTCTTTCCTCCTTTGTGTCTCCTAGTATGCCTTCACTCACTTCTGTTGGCATTATATCTAGAAGCTCGTTAACAGCAGTGCCAACATTCCCACAATCAGCTATTTCTTCTGTAATTCCCCTTACATGGATTCCAAATTTACTTCCGGTGTCATCACTTTTAATTTCTTGGCTACACTCTCATCTTTGTTGGCCAATTCAATGACCCATTTCTATCAAACATCACATGGGCTTATCACTAGGGGCAAATAGTATAGCTACATGCAAAGTATCTGTGCATAAACTGATTGTGTGTGTGGTAACCAATCTTCAACAGACTTTGAAAGAAGTGACATGATTGTATTGATCATAATGCAGATCTATGTTATTGACATAGTGATTTATGGACTGAGGTAGAGAAGTCAAATTTGTGCTTCATGCAATTCCTCACAGTTAATATATCCCAGCAACTGAAATTTGACCTGCGTTGTTGGGAGACTGGTGTTACCGAATTAGCTCAGGTCATGATCCCAGATCATGAGATGGAGCCGCACACAATGGGCTCTGCATTGAGCATGAAGCCTGCTTGGGATTCTCTTTCTCTCTCCTTCTGCCCCTCTCCCTCACTCTCTCTCTCTCTCTCTCTCTAAAATAAATAAAATTTTAAAAATTAAAAAAAATAATAGTCATAAATCTTTTCAATCATTAAGGAGCTATGTATTAAGTGATTGGAATAATCCTTCTAGGAGGTGGAAAGAAAACTAATCTCTGCCCTCAGAGTACTTACATTGTAGTGAAGGAAACAAGCAGTAAATAGGATAAATAAATTCAGAGAACTACGATAATGATAACAACAAAGGAAGGAATGGAGCTGGAAAGTGTAAAGTAGGGTCAGTGAGGTGGTTATAATTGTCAATAGGGCAAGCAGGGAAGATTTCACTGAGAATCTAATTTTGGAATAAAGACCTAAAGGAAATGAGGAAGTGGGGCTTATGTACATCTTATGGAGGAGCATTCCCTGCAGAAGGAATGGCAAATGTAAGGGCTGGGAGTTGAGGGTTGTCCTGTTATGTCAGAAGAATAAAGAGGAAGTCAATGTGGCTGAGTCAATGAGAGGAAAAGAGGAGTAATGAAGGAAGAGGGGTTGGGGAGCCAGATAACACAGACTCTCAGATATATTTGCAGCTTGGTTTTACTCTAAGATTACAAGCATGGCAAAGCTTGCACAGAAGAGTGGCATAAACTAATACATTTTAACAGTATCACTGGCTTGTTTCTTAAAAATAGACTGAAGAGGGGCCAGGGCAGATGAAAGGTATTTTGGATTCTATTGAATTAATTCAGGAAAGAAATTGTGGGGCTTTATACTAGCATGGGGGTCTTGGTGTGATGGTAAATATCTGTATCTATTTCAAAATTAGAGACATATTTTATCAGTTTTTCAGTTATCACAGAGATGTTTGAACAATCCTCTAGAGTTGGTTGAAAGAAAGTTTAAGATATTAATTCCTTGAAAGGAAGAACTCAAACACTAATCTTCTGTAAAGAAATATATCATCAACCATGAAAGCTCTTTCACAGCATAGTTTGCAAACATTTTCTCTCACAAAGAAAAAAAGTGAATTTGAAGCTAAAGTTGGAGCAAGAGGAAAGAACATATTTGACTGGAACTTTACAAAGTTAATTTTAGGGGTCCCTTTACCTTTCTTTGGGATGTCAGTTTCACTTCCAAAACACGTTCAAAGGCAGGAAAAGGATTCTAAGACACAGAATAAGAGGGAGCAGGATAGCCTCCAGGGAACACTAACCTACAATCCAGAGTAAAGGGCAAAGTCTAAAGGCCTCAGGGCCTTTGAAACAACTTTCTTCCCAATAACTTGAAGACAAACAGCCTAATGCAACAGGAGAAGTTTGTGCTTTCAGAGTCCCCATGTAGGGACACATTTATGTATATAAATTTGTACCTCCATCTCTTATCTAATTCTGGTATCCAGAGGGAAACCTCTTCAACTTTTGAGTATTTGCCTTGTCAACGTGGAGTAGAGAATGTGACTGTTTTCCAGTTGCTAATAAGGTGTGTGGTGCTTTGCATGTAAATTTGCACACAAATCTTTGAGATACTTTTAGAAATGTATATTTAACAAATAGAAAATACGTTAAGTTACTTGTGATATCTTTGTTTAGGCAAATCACTTTACTAGCTATTATACTGTGAGTTCCCCTCCTCATACTTCCTCTCTTAATACATTTTACAGCCAATGCTGCATATTGTTCATTTTAACAGATTCTGTCTTCTGAAGTAAACAAATGAATACTGATCTTTGTCAACCCCAGGTGACTCATCTTTTGTAATTTGTCATGTCAGATTTTATCAGCCACTTCATACTGGCTTACTGGAAAAGCACAACAAAATCCAATTGATTCAACACCAAACAATTTATCATAACATGACACTTTTTAAATGATGAAGTTCCAGGGTAGACAGAAAAAAGGCATTGCACTACTGAAAAACTCATGAGAAAAAAGAAAATAAAAACTTTCTCTTGGTTTTTCAATGTTTATAAGCATACCGCTAGATATTCTATTCCTTTTGAAAAGAAATCCAACATTAAAAGAAATATTCTTGAATATATATATATATATATATATATATACACTCAGATATATATCTGTATATATAAATATAAATACATATTTATATATATTTATATAAATATAAATATATATATATATATATATATATATATATATAAAACTCATTTCCTGCAGCTTTAGAAGTTGGCTAGCTTAGTTTAAGACTAATGCACTGACTATAGCACATTCCAATGTTTACCCATCAAGTTTACCTTGATTTTCCAGATTCAATTCTAGCCATTTAGCACCTGCTAATTATGAGATACAACTTCTAAGTTCTTCTGAATAAAATTTCACAGTGCTTCCAAGACCAGCACGTCATCAAGAAAAGTAGCTAGACTCATTATTCAAGAATCTGTGATTGCAGTGTCAAATGAAGCATTATTTTGACTGTTTTTCACTGCATCATGCTTCTCACTTGGCAATGTGCCAGCAGACAGACTTAAAAAAAATAGCTTCCAATGAGATTTCTGTAAATCCCACATGTCAATTACCCTACATATTATATATAGGAACAAAGTGAACAATTCTGATATACATTAAAAAAAGACACCATTCACTGCATATACAACTTCTTTGAATAGCTGTCTTTCTAATTTACAAATATCTAACCATAACCAAAATAATTATGAACATTTACTATTATGGTTAAAGTAGTATTAAGTATGAAATTTACAACTTACAGTAATTAGGTAAAATTAAATTTCATGCATTCAATACATTATAGGCACTAATAATGGCACTGTGCTAAATGTGGGATTTCACTTTATTTTTACATCTATTCTAGAAATACATTTAAATCTTTATTTTAATGAGAAAACTAATGCTCTGATGCTGACAATTCAAGCACATAAAAACTAACCTAAGATGTATGAGAACAAACAACTTAAAAATTAAGTATAATTAAGTATAATGAATGTTAATAATGGGGAGGGGTGAGAATGGACAGCAAGAGGAAATAATCAACTTGAGATCAAGAATTCCAAGGATAAGGAATTGTACAGACAGGATTATATCAGACCTGGAAGTGACCACTTAAAAGTAGAAGAGGAGAACAAGAAGTGAAAGAGGAGAAAAGTGGGAAAGGTCTCAGAAAATGCCAAGCACTAGAAATGGAGGAGCATACACAAGTGGTGAGAGTTTACTTTGTTGAAAAATGAACTTAATGGTGGAAGGAAAGTGAAGGTCAAAGAAAGACACTGCCAAAATGTGGAACAATTTGTATGCTGTGATAAAGAGTGTAGATGTTATGCTCAGGGCAACTGTTAGATATTGAAGCATTAAAATCACAATGCTTTCAGATTTTAGAAGATCACTCTCTAAACGGGAGAAGATTGGAAGATAGAGGCTCTGAATTCAGAGAAACTGAATACAATTTAAAATGTTATACCTGAAATGGGAGGGTTAATAAGAGTACCCAATAAAGAAAACGAGTAGGAAGCAGAGACAAGGGCAGTGGTTTTCAAACCTGAGCAAGTGTCAGACCATCAGGACTTGGTATCATAGGAATTGCTTGGTTTACTCCCAAGTTTTCTAATCCAGAGAACACAGAATGGGGCCAAAGAATTTGCATTTCTAAATTCCCAAGTGAGGCCTATGCTTCTGGTTAAGGACTCCCTTTGAGAACTATAGGTCAAAAGAAGGGAACTGGGAAGAGAGCCAAAAATGTCAATGGTCATTCAGTCACACCCTTCTTCCTCACACTATTGTTGAGTGCAGGGAAAGGATCTCTCCAAGGAATGAATTTGAAATGAATCCAAATCATTCTAATCCCATCAGGACTCAGCATTCTGTCTTTCTGGAGACCACATTTACATAGTATCTCATCACACTCTCACAAGACTAAGCCAAGAAAGAGCTTTAGAAAGAGACTTGCCTCTGGAATTCACTTTTGCCTCTGGACAAAATTTGGTTTGTCTATAGATCACACCTGTACAAAACTGGATTAATCCTTATCCTTGTTTCATGACACAAGCATTGTTCAATGTATGGTCTACTTTTATTCATTGTTAGTTAAATAATGAAATAAACACCTATTAATCAAGTACCGAGATAAAAAGATAGGGTATTGACATAAACATATACTAAAGTATCTGGTAGGGGCCCCTGGGTGGCCAGTCAATTAAATATCTGACCTGACCTGAGCTGAAGTCAGATGCTTTAACTGACCTGAGCCACCCAGGAGCCCCAAGCATAAAATTGTATTTCATGGTGATCTTGATTTTCTCTCATCTTTCTTGATTACTAGTGATTTTGAACATCTCTTTATGTGTTTGCTGACTACAAGTGTTTTCTCTTCTATGGTTATTCCTTTTCTTCCCTCTACTTTATCAAGCTTTTGTGTGTGTGTGTGTTTTAATTGATTTATGGAAGTTGTTTAGATAATATTATTTCTAATTATTTTTATGTTTTCATATAATCCCCAAATGTGTAGCTTTTTAAATATCTGGAAATGAAAGTTTTGCTTGGTAAAGCACACTACCAAGTCATTATTAAACACACACACACACACACACACAAATATCTCTAGGTTAATAAGGGAAATTTGTTAGCCTTGTGAACAAATAACTATAAAACCAAACAAATAAAGAAGAAAAACTTGAGCTGTTTCCTAAATGTAGAAACTTTATAAACTTTCTCTTTAAAATCAGAAATAAGGAGAAATTCCAACTATACACTGTTGAGAATTTAGCTAAACTGTTCCATAATATTGGTGCCTTAGGCAATAGTTTTGTGTCGCCAAGTGGCCTGCAGGGACTTCTGATACTAGTTCCTGTCTAAAATAACAACCCACAGAGTCACAAGTTAATTTAACTTCCTTATATGACTCCCTCAAAGGCCCCTTTTTAAAAAAGTTTATTTATTTTTAGAGAGCGCACAAGCGGAGGAGGGGCAGAGAGAGAGAGGGAGAGAAAATCCCAATCAGGCTCCATGCTTTCAGCGAGGAACCAGACACAGGGCTCCATCCCTTGCACCCTGACGTTATGACCTGACCCAAATGCCTTTTGCATAAGCAGTCTTCCTCACCCTTTCCCTGGGCCTTCTCCTGATACATCACTTTCATAAAACCTCCATGAAGCTTTACAAAACCCATTCTTTTTGGTTTGAACTGACTAATTTGGCCTTAGCTCAGGTAACCCAAAACACTCTGAGAACCCTCATAATGAGGGCACAAGACCCGGGTCCTGATGTGTTCTTTGCCTACACTCTGCCTTGACGTCTCCTTGTGGCCCCTGGAGGCATGCCCTCTAACATCTCCAGGACCTGTAACTTATAAACTTCTCTATTTCATTTCCTTTTTAGTCTATTGTTGAACCAAGGCTCACTATCCAACACTCTGGGTCTCTACTTAACAATGTTAATTTTTAACAAGCCATAGCATACAATAATATAATACTGTAGCCTTTAGTCAATAGTATAAGGCCAGAAAAAGAATTTAGAAGCAGAAGCATTGGAAAGGAAAAAATACAACTTGCTTTTTTGTTTGTTTTGCAGATAATATGACCATTCACCTAGAAATTTTTAAACAATCTGCAAATTTTAAAAACAATAACTGAAGTTTAATTGGCTACATTTGAAATTTATATACAGTAGTCAATGTGTTCTGATACCTACTTCCCTTAGAATTAATGCTTACTCCCAAATTTATCTGGTTTCCCAATGAAATAGACTCTTACTTAATCAAGTATAGACATATCTGGACATCATTTCTGAAATACAAAGTTTAACACAGTTTACTCTCAAACTGGAATTTCTGTCTCTCACACACACATGCATAGGCATATAGAGATAAAATTCAAAAGGGATACCTTTTATACAAATAAACATGATTAAAACTTTTTTTAATTAAAAACAAGCAAAAAAAAAAAAAACATTTAAAAGGGGCACCTGATTGGTTCAGTTGGTTAAGTGTCCGACTTCGGCTCAGGTCATGATCTCATGGTTCATGAGTTTGAGCCCTGCATTAGGCTCCCTGCTGTCTGCACAAAGCCTATTTCTGATCCTCTGCACCCCCTCCCTGCCCCTCCCTGCTCACGCTCACTCTAAATAAATAAATAAATAAATAAATAAATAAATAATTTTTAAAAAGGGTGTTTCAGGAACTATAAGTTTTATCGTCCACAAAAAAAAGCACAATTATTGAGAAATGCTGTGGGGAAATACAAATAAAGCTAGATAATAGGGATTCACAAAGGTAATTAACATTTATTTGATCAGTCATATTTATATGTACATTGATGATTTCTATTTTTTCTAGACTGTATGAAATCATCATGTAATCAAAAAAATTTTTTGAAATTAAAGGAACAAGACACAACTGAGATAATCAGTTATCCTATGGAGATTATAACCTTTTCCTTGATATTACTTCCATAAGTGTGTGCAGGCATCATTAATAGTATTTCCAAAAATGGAAATAAATATAACATGGGAGAACAAATAATACAGTTTGTTAGGCATCTTTAATGCTTGAGTAAAGACATGTAAGTAATATGGGTTAAGTTTTTGAGTAAGTAGGATAAGTAGAAAATCTATTTTAAAAAACCACATGCTATTACATTTTCAACATATGCTATACATTTATAGGGCACAGAAGTGATTAGTTAACTCAGTGTTTTAATCAAGAAAATCCCCCTGATGGGTATGGCAGAATGGGTGTCTGGTTCAGAGTAGGAAGCAGAATTACATTATTTTAAAATAACAGTGGTAATTTTAATCAAGATTTTTGCCTAAATTTGTGAGCTAAGTGAATAACTGATTACATAATAATCAAAAAAGTAATCTTGTTAGATGATTTTCATATGTCTAAAAATAATCACTTAAGTTTTCTCTCCAATTAGATACATATATATTAATAAAAAGGGGACAGGTGTTTTCTTTAAAACTAATTCCTATCAATAGAATTTAGTAATGCAAATGTGGCTGCTATTGCATAAGTGATCTAAAAAGAATAGTCTAAATTTAAGAATTCTTTAATTCTTAAAGGCATGTAAAAAGTTCCTTATTATTTTAACATTGAACTAGTCAAGTATTATTTAGCATTTCTTCTGTTCCTCCAATAGTTAAACATTTACTGACAATCCACTATATTCCAACCACTGTTCTGGGACTTGAACAAATAGTAGTGAAACAATCATAGAAGATTTTCTTTCCTCATTGAATTTAATTTTACTAGAGGAAAAGAAATAATATATATATAATATTTAATATATAATAATAATATAATATGATAAATGTGAAGGGAATAAGGAGAAAAATGGCATGGAAGAAGTATGCTCACTCAGTAAGTGAGGGCTGTGGAATTCAGCCAGGGTCCAGGGAGGTACACAGGGACCAGTGTAAACACATCCCAGATCTTACACTTCTACAGGACCTACTAAACCCTGGATTTTGTCACTTTGCCCCACATCCTAGCTGCAGGGGCCACAAGGCTGGTTTGCCCAGATCATGGTAGACCTTACAGTCATAAAAGATCCAGATATTCCCAATATTGCCTTATTATTTTTTTTAATACTACTGGCTATTCTTAGACTGTCCCCAGAATTAAAGAACTTCAGCATGGCTCTAATGTGCAGCAGAGACAGCCTCAACAACTCTAGCACCCTAGTTCAAGTTCACCAATGGAGGTCTGCCTTTACCAGTGACAGCCTGGAAAAACTGTGCATCACAGGCTGGAAGTGTTTGGGAATGTACACCTTATTTATTTTTGAACCAGTGACAAAATTCTACAAATAGATGGATAACACATTGCTTAACTACATTCATTCAGATCAATGAGGGGGCATATATGGATGCTGTAATTTTTTTTAGGTTTATTTATTTTGAGGAAGAAAGAGAAAGAAAGGGAGTGGGGAAGGAGCAGAGAGAGGAACAGGGAAAGAGAGAGAGAATCCCAAGCAGGCTCCACACCATCAGTGTAGAGCCCAACTTGAGGCTCCAACCCACAAACCATGAGATCGTGACCTGAGCTGAAACCAAGAGTTGGACATTTCACCAACTGAGCCACCCATGTGCCCCTGGAATTTTCTTATTTTTATGTCTGACCACTGGATTTCATTCCTTACAAAGCCAACAAAAATATAAATGTCAATAAGGTACACATGACATTTTAAAAAATTAAGCCAGAAATTTCTCACTCTGAGAAAAGTTGAGACTACTTCTGTTATACAGTATTTATAGTTGCACTATATCTGTGTGTGTGATACGTCATGTGTGTAAAATCATATAGAGAAAACATGGTAAGATCATGTGACCTACAATCTAATGTTTGATTATGAAATATTTTTGCTGCTGAATGGAAAACCATGTAGAGTCTAAATTAGTGTTAGATACAAATTTTAAAAGGGAGATCAATCTTTGCTTAAAATAAGTGATTCTTGGTGATATTTTCATTGATCTCAATAAAAATTAAAGAATTTTTATTTGGCTATGAAACTTAAATTTTAATAGAGATGCAGAAATTCTAAAACTTGTCATTATAATCTTCCCAATGATCTCATTTTCTTTTCTTTCTCTTTGATCCATATCATCTAATTTTAATTTCTCATTGCATAAACTGTTCATGTCCTGAGAGGTACTTTTTTTCTTTTCTTTTGATCCAGAAGTACTACTGCTTTTAATTTTGAAAACCATTTGTAAAGTATAGCTGTTGTAGATAATGCCACAAATACAGAATTGAAAAATGTCAAAGACTATTTCTTTTACTCTTTAGTAATATTTCTTGACACCTAAAAAATTTCTTGTCAGCAGAATATTGAAGATAAATAATTTCCTTCATATTTCTGTAGAAATGCACAAAATAAACCTTTGATCTAAGGTGACATTTATTAACCTGAATGTGAGATTAACTATAGCATTTGTCCGAATAATATACTCATCTAGAAACTTTCATCTCAGACTCTCAAAAAATGCAAATACATTAATTCTGTAATCCTCATAAGACTCCTATAGAGAGAGGTAATTATTCTTATCACTTCTTTATTGACGAGGAAGCCAAGGCATTGAGATTACTCCCAAGTCATACCAAAAATCAAATCTGACTATAAAAATGAGACTAGTGTTTGAATTTCTAGCTTTCTATTACAAAGTTACAATTATTGTCCTCAACAGTTTGTTAGTTTTTTCAAAATATATTGTTTTCCGAAAGGCAGTAGAACATATGAAAACATTTCTTCTTCAGTAAATCAACCAAAAATAATATTCACTTCTAAATATTAAGATTTTCCAACATATGCACTCTTGAATAGTTATACTGAAGAAACTCATTGAATAGTTATGCACTCAACAACTAGGAAAGGATGTGTGAAAGCTTGTAGGAAGGCAGGATCTTAGGGTGTGTGGGCATTAACCACATAAGATCAACTTTCATTATGGACATGTCTTATTAAAGTATTCAGTGTAGCCAAAAAGGGACAGACAAAATGCCTAAATTTGCAGTGTGTGCTGATCAAATTGCTGTGAAGATCGTCCATAATGATATATGTGATTGAAAGTTATAGCTGCAGCAAGAACAGCTCTCCCCTTACAATTGCAGACATGGATTTATCTAAACATTTTTAGGATTACACTTCCTCAGCAGATGATCCAAAGAGCCATATCTCATCTCACAGCCTATGTCAGATCCAATATGCTCTTACTGCACCATGTCCTGCTCATGGTAGTTAGCAAGCTGTGCCTTTACATTTGTTTACAGAATTGTGTAATTATCCGTCTCCCTTACTGGACAATAAGCTTCATGAGGATGGGGGTGGTATCTGTTTTACACATTATTCCCATTACTTGGTACAACATATTTCACATATTAAGTAGGAAAGTATCAACACATAAAAAACATTTTAATCTGACTAGGGTATCTCGGCAAAATGTGCTTTGGTTAAAAATATTTTTTTCCATCATGTATAATGTCATAGACTTATGGTAAGATTTCCCTCCCCATTTATCCGTATAACAGAATGTGGTAAAAGTATAATACTTCAAGAATTTTGTAGCCTTAAGACAACTTTTAGAAAATAAACCAAATACTCTATCTGAAACATTATTTCATTTATGTAACTTGCTCTGAGGTTATCATACCACTGTTGAAATTTAGTGGATCCCTTGAATAAAGCCCAAGTATATTGGGTACAAAAGTTTTTGCCCTCAAGCCTTTTCTTGCGTCTTTTTATAAGTTGCATTTGAATATAAGTGCCTATTATTAGATGGGGGTAAGGGGAATGGATTTCCAGAATGATGTAAAATAGACCAATTTGGAACATCTTTTGGAATTTCCCAGAATTTCTCAGACTCTAGAATTTTTACTTCAATAAATACCTTTTTGGGGATCAACTGAATTTTAAAAGAGACAAGAGTATTCTGTTCTATTACCTAATTTAAAATATCCTATGTTTCATTAACTTGCTTAAAGTTTTTTTTAAAAAGCTTGGTGAAAAAAACTATAAAAAATAATAACTACCCCAAGTAGTACCATCGTGTACAACAAAATTTTAAACACAGTAAACATGACATGAATTATAACTGTGACTTGCAAACAAGCAACTTGTTTAAGAATATATTCTTGAACATCTGCACCTCTATGTGCATATGTGTGCCGATGAGTGTAGATCGAGAACATTGCACACATCAACAAATGCAAAGTAAAATTAGTACATCAATTGATTAATATTGCCCCTGTGAATTGCAAGTAGCCCTAGTCTGGGTGAGGACAGGAGCTGAAGTCTTCGGAGTCAGAGTCTGGTGTTCTCACTGCAGTGAGGATTAGAAGGCTGTGCTGTAAAATGTAGGATTGGACTCCCACACATGTAGTTGTATAATCTCTCCCAGAGCTCGCTTGGTTTTTAATCTCTGTATTTGAGGTATGAAAGCCTTTTTTTAAAATTTGAGATATAACTTGCTGAAATGACTTAAATTTAAATGCAAATATTAAACATCTCAATACTAACTCATAATGGCATTTATGGTGTTTAGTTACATAGTGTAAGGTTTGTGTGTATGCTTTAGCACTCATGCTAATTTTGGATACATTCAATTTCACAGGCTCATCAACAAAATATCTTTTGCTTAATGTAGAGTGATTTGAAACAGAAATCTTCTCAATATATTTTATATAGTGCCATGAGTGCTGATGATAAAGCCATAGGAAATCAGACATGTACAAGACTAGATATTCCCTTTTCTGATTTTTCTGTCAGTTTCAAATACTGTGAGTCTATTTTTATATTTAATCAGAATAAGTGCATAAGGGGGGAAAAAAACTTCACATAATATCCTGTAAGTAAAATTAGTAAAACCTGGAAAGCAATTTCCATTTTAGTATGTGGATCGGGAGATAAGATTTCAATATCGGTTCATTTTCAAGATGGCAAAAGAAAGTGTAATTTTCAGTTCTCTTCTAACTTCTATTATCCACATGGGAGCTGTTATTATCTACATAATGTACTGAGGCATTTGCAATTAGGCTTACTGTTCAGATTAGTCTCCCTTGGTTTCAAGTCACTTTCACTTGAAACGATAAAATTAAATTAGCAGTTTTACCCAGGTCAGTGTAAAGTTTCTCCCGGTGGATTTTCAAGCTATTGTTGCTCTGTTAGAGTTTTCATATCATAACACTGGATGCATTTGGAATGCAAATATTCTTTTCTATCTGTATGAATTTTTAATAAGAGGGAAATATATAATTTTGTTTAAGTCAATTTATTTCATTAAGATACTGTACAAAAGTTTAAAACTGTAGTTGAACGCCTTGCTTTGGAGTTAGTTTTATCCTTTTCTTTTGGTGTTTCAAGCTATATGAGGAGGTTTCTATTAAAAATTAACATATATTAACAGGAGAAAATAATACTGAATCCTAAACGTAAAACGAATTGCATTTGCTCTTTGAAACAGGAGACAGAATGACTATGAAATTATGGCTAGGAAAGAACTAGTCACTTTCTCACTTTCATTTTCTCTTTATATTCTTATTTCCTGTCTTTCTCTCTGATGTACACTTATTAAATATAATCAGAGGATTGGTTTTCGTTTTTTTCTTTGTATATGTTGGTCTTTTCAGAGTGTAGGATGTACAGAAACTTTTTAAAAAAGGAAAATAGGTAGAGCAGAAATGTAAATAGTATTTGCATCCAAATCACACTGCATTTAACTGATGAAAGGGAAAACAAAATGCGGACTTGACAAAAATATTGAACATGCTCAACAATAGAAGTAGCTATATTTTTGCCCTGCTTATTTAAAACAGGAAATAAATTTGCATCCTAGGTTCTTCCCTTAAGAAATTCTCTTTGGTTCCTCAATTACCCCTGTCCCTTCAATCTTCTCTCTGTTTGGAAATCCCTTGCCTCATTCATTGCTTGACTAGCTTTAACTCTTCCTTTAAGCCACTGGTTGTCACTTCTGTGAATGCTTCTCTACATCATCAGACTCATAAAATGGGTGCACATCTTTTGGAATCCTGCAGCACCATGCTCTTACCTCTGAATGGTAACTGCATATTGTTTAGCTCATCTCTAAGGCATGAATTGCCTCACTCATTTCTATTTCCCTAGAGTTTTACACTCATAGAGTACAAAATGAATGATTATTTGTTTAACGACTAACTGAATAAATGAATGAGTAATTAAATGATAGGTTAGGTATTTCTTTTTTTAGAGAAGTAGAAAAAACTGGCAACCACATGTAAGCTAAACATGAAAGAATATTTAGGTATCAGAAATTCTTCCAAATTACTTCCACTCTTTCCTTATAATGTTACATAGTTTTCTGACTCAGAGATTACATCTGGCTGTGTGTGTGTGTCACAAAGAGAGAGAGAGAGACAGAGACAGAGACAGAGACAGAGACAGAGACTGTGGATGCCTTTAGGCAAGGCATCTCAAGTTTACATTCTCTGTAATTCCCTATTACATCATATCTGACCATCTGACCACCTCATACATTTATGGTACCTGATTATTCCCAGGATGTAAGCATTTGAATTTGGAATGCTTTGGGAATTGCAATTCTCCAATAACAATGAAAAATTAAACAAGAAACATTTAATTTGGTGATTCTTCTTTACTAAAAGACTGACCATTATATTAGTTTGAACATTCTAATCTGACACATTTCCTTTCTTTTTTTTTAATTTAGAAACTCAATTTCAATATAAACTTCTCAGACAAAAAATTAAAATAAAAATAAAAATAAACACACACACATAAGTACACAATTTCTATCCAGAATTCTTAAAACCAAAACTTTCTAAAGATCCAACATTATTTCATAATTGATCTAACACCTGACTAGAAGTCATGTAAAGCCAATTCTGTTATTTACTTATTCCACTTTATGTAATTATTTGTACATTTTGATGCAGAACTATTAATGTCACTTACTTCGAGGTGTTCTCCACATTTGAAATGTGTTTCAAAATTTTCATCAATTAAACATGAAAGTAATCTGAATCCTGAAACTCACTCATCGGGTTCTAAGGATTTTACTTGAGGTGATAAAAAACCATATAAAATAAATATAAAACAACTTCAAATCTAAATACAGCTAGACTAGGGATTAAAAAAAAAAGAAACTAAGACATAAAGAATAAAAAGAAACACCTCCTGCAGCTGGTAGAGAAGGGATGCTTTATTTAGTAATGTTACACAGGCATTCAAAATATCCTCCCTTGGGAAAGCTATTTTTAACTTGAATCCAGGAATGAACGTGATTAATGTATCTGGTTACTATAAAGTTTTTCCAGGATAAAAATTCCCATCAGCCATTATTTTAAACAACCTTTTGTCAGTTTGTGTTGGACAAACATTAGCAGCTAGACTTTTTATTTTGGTCATGTCTTAAAAATATAATAATATTAAAGTTTAAAGAAAACTGTAATGATGTTACCTAATTCTAGAGTCTTAGCGTTTCTTTTCCTCTCCATACATGCTAACTACTTCACATACTGTCTTTGATATTAAGTAGGTACCAGGTAGGGTTATGAAAAATAGAGAGTTAATACTATAAATAAAGCATATTCTTTTTTTAATTTTTTTAATGTTTATTTATTTTTGACAGAGAGAGAGAGCTCAAGGAGGGGAGAAGCAGAGAGAGAGGGAGACACAGAATCTGAAGCAGGCTCCAGGCTCTGAGCTGTCAGCCCAGAGCCCAACGTGGGGCTCAAACACAAGAACCTTGAGATCATGACCTGAGCCGAAGTCACATGCTCAACCACCTGAGCACCCAGGTGTCCCAAAGGCATATTCTTTAAAAAGTGTTTCCCCCAAACACACCTGAAAAACAGTGACATCTTACCCATTGGACCTTGCTGGTAATAGCTGCTTCCTAGGGAAGGTGGTGAGGTTGCCCATGACACGTGAGATCCGCCATACTGTTTTTCTCTTTTCACACCATGGTTGAAGGTGTTGTTGTAGGTTTCCAAAAATGTACAAATTGAAAAACTGAGATTTTTTAAAAGTAAACAAGTGTAATTAAGAAAAAAATCTTGGGGCACCTGGGTGGCTCAATCAGTTAAGCCTCTAACTTGCGCTCATGTCATGGTGTCGCTATTTGTGAGTTCAAACCTTACGTCGGGCTCTGTGCTGACAGCTCAGAGCCTGAAGCCTGCTTGGGTTCTGTGTCTCCCTCTCTTTCTGCCCCTCCCCAGCTCATGCTCTGGCTCTGTCTCTCAAAAATTAATAAAAACTGTTAAAAATTTTTTAAAATAGGGGCGCCTGGGTGGCGCAGTCGGTTAAGCGTCCGACTTCAGCCAGGTCACGATCTCGCGGTCCGTGAGTTCGAGCCCCGCGTCAGGCTCTGGGCTGATGGCTCAGAGCCTGGAGCCTGTTTCCGATTCTGTGTCTCCCTCTCTCTCTGTCCCTCCCCCGTTCATGCTCTGTCTCTCTCTGTCCCAAAAATAAATAAACGTTAAAAAAAAAAAAAAATTTTTTTTAAATATTCTTGCCATCATTTTTTGGTTTGAATCATGTTAATTGCATAGGAGTTAATCTTATTATATCCAAACAGACATAGCTCTCTTTATATTGCTCTGAGTCCTTTCAGCTTAATTTCATAGACATGTGACTGTTTTTTAAAAGGACTTTCTGCAAAACTTGATGCTAGCTTGGAAAACCTACCACAGTATCCAGACTGTATAAGAAAAACCTCATGCAATTTAAATTCAGATCTAAGAGATATATGCATATGCACAAACTTCCCCAGTTGTACTGAATAACAATTTTAAAGGTCAGAAGAAAAAAGGTCTAATCACTAAGAAATTATTAATTTTCTATAAAAATAGCATAATCTATCTTATATTACTGTCAGAAATTGTTTTCTGCAAATGACTGACATAAAGTGTGCTTTACAGTCCATAACCTATGCAGTGTCATAATACTGCTATATACTTGGCAGTGTCTGAAAATGTAATAGAGGCTCATTACAAAAATAAGTTTTCTGAGAATACTAAAATACATTACAGGTTTAAAAGTACACTTTAAAAAAAAAGGATACTTTTTAAAAGAAAATATGATATATTTATATATAGCTCCCAAACAAGCAAAAAACAGGGCCATCAACATTTAGACTAGTTGAAGACGAGTAGGGCTTCTTATACAATGAATAAAGTATCCAGTCAAGTGAACTTTTTTCCTCAGCAAGCATATCAGAAGATGACTTAGTTCAAACTTGTCAATGTATTAATTTAAAAGGCTCTTATCTTGTTTTCCCAAACTCCGTTCTAGGCCCATATCTTTCAGAATGGCGCTGAACTTTAGCAGAGTAAAGGTGCTTTCTATGCAGTAGATGAAAATGCCTATGGCAGCAGAAAATAAGCCAAATAACAGTAAAGCCCAACTGTCTCAATAGGATAGAGTCCCAGTTATTCGTGAATCTGTATTATTAAATCCTGTGTTAGAGCAATGCACTTGTTCTGTATACACTGATATAAGTGTAAATACCCTGAAAGCTGAATGATAAAATTCATGCAAATTAAAGGAACAGTGTAATGAATAGATCTATATTTTTTTCATTTCATTCATTCCAGTAAATAGTCAGTAATCAAGACATTCTGAAGTTTAAGATTAGTTCACAGTGCAAACCCCAAAACATAGATAAAAGCATCAGTTTTTATTCTGATTACAAGTACAACATTATAGATAATTTGAAAGATAAAAATCAACTAAAATCCTATCATCTCAAGATAACCTCTATTGATTGGTATTCCTTTCCTGTGTTTATTTTTATTTATATTTTATACAATTCCTTTTAACTTATGTAATTATATAATGTGTATAATTATATTTATTATAATTGCTTATAATACCTATATATTTTAACTTAAAATTGCCAATGACTGTTCTGATAAAAATTATATTTCAATATATTTGAGTTAAAATGTATATTATATTGAATTCATAGTATCTTTTCCTGCTTTCTCATTTAATATTATATTGTCATCATTTAAGCATATTTTGATTTTTATTTGTTTAAACATCCTTTGCATGAGTGATACAACTTATTTAATAATTTCCTAATATTTTAGCATTTGAATTATTTCAAACTTATTTTTTATGTGATGAACAGCCTTTTTCAGAGTTCTTCAAATAAGTCCCTAGATATTTCTTTAGGAAAGACTGTTACAATTACCAGGCATCAAATCTTTAAGTATCTTTTTTTTTTTTAGTGTTTGTATTGGGGTGGGGGGGGGAGGGAGGGACCATGTGAGTGGGAGAGGGGGAGAGAGAGAGAGGGAGACAAAGGATCCAAAGCAGGCTCAGTACCTACAGCACAGAGCCTAACATGGGGCTCAAACTCATGAACTGTGAGATCATGACCTGAGCCGAAGTTGGACGCTTAAACGATTTAGCCACTGAAGCGTCCCAAATCTTTAATTATCTTGATCCACATAGGCAAATTTCTTTCCAGGAATGCCATAACAATGTAGACTGCTCTAAGCAGATTGCTGATATCGATCTCAACTCCCTCTCAACAATAACAGTACAATTTATACATTCTAACCATTGTTTATATCATAGGTGAAAATGGTTTTAAATGTGATTAAATAGAGGTATATGCACAATGTTAAAACATAAGATTAAGAATGTCAAGCCAAACTTATGAGTTTATTTCCTGTCCTATTAAAGACCCAACTGAATAATATTAAAGCAATTTGTAAAAAGTGGGTAAGATAGAAGCAAAAGGATAATGGGAAGGAAATTGTTGCATGCTCTCAGCAGTAAAAGATATCAGCAAATTTCTCAAAGATGGAAAACTGAGGGAATGGTATTGATTGGTATGCCACACAAAAAGGGGTTAGAGCAATGAGGTTGGTCACTTACGTAGTTTATAGTCTGTGAGACCTGAAATCAATGAATGTACTTTCAGTGGAGGGCAGGAGTAGGAGGCGTCACAGTTATCAAAAGGATATATTGAAAAAGTCAAATTTCCCCACATGTCTTCCTGGTCCTTTGTCCAAAATGGTCACCACGTTAGAATTTGCCAGTTATAGGTTAATACTTTTTTAAAAAAACTAACAACAATAAAAAAGAAAGACCAAAATACAGCCTGGTATAAAGTATGGAGAGAAGAATCTATGGTAGAATCTAACAAGAGATCTGGCTTCCTAAATTAAAGCTCAAACTATTTTAACATTTCATAGTGGAGAACAGGATACAAACTAATTCTTGAATATTTCTTAAAACACAACTTATTACTGGATAAGTGTCCCCGGATAAGCCTGACCCATATGCATAGTTTCTGAGTATTTCTATTGACTTATTATCAAAAAGAGAGGAAAACTGAAGGTCACCCAAAGTTTGAGGAAAACTGAAAGAAAAAAGAGAAAAATCTAAGATAATAAAATACACAATTTGATGTTAGGCTAAACAGAAGTAATGCAGAAAACAAAAGAAAACATCTAAAACTAAACCTTATTTAGTAGTCTCAGGTACATTACAGAAGCTGTTTTCATGATAAAATAAAAGCAGAAGATACTGTGAAACAGGAGTTATCAGAGAGTGAGAAAGATCTCTTGGATTTTAAAAATACAACTGCAAAAATTAAAATGCCACAAAAAAATTAGAAATCCAAATGGTGAAATGACTAAAATGTAGAATAAAGGACAAATAGAAAATACAGAATAACTAGAAAAATTCAGAAAGCCCCACAGATTCAAATGAAGATAGGCTATGAACACATTTAAACCAACTTCCTGGATTTAGAGAGACATAGGCTTCTTTAAAATCACACTTCACACTGACGAAGAAATACATGTACATACATTGCAGTGAAATTTTAGAGCACAGCACTGAGGATAAGGAAGGGATTCTAAAATTTCTACAGATAGGAGAAAAACACAAAAGAACAAAAACACCAAGTAATGTCAAAGCTTGAGACATCAGCACAACTTAAGTGTAAGTTATTTAAAGAAATAAAAGATAAATATAGGCCATAAATACATAAATAATTCTGGAGATAGGGTGATAGCAGGAACTGCAGGGAAAAAAAAAAGATATATATCACTGTACATCCTTTGGTTCTGAATTTAACAATATTTAATCATTAGAATGCAAATCCTATTAATTATGTATGTGACCCAAACTGGCTGTCTGTACATGTTATTTGCATGCCATTAATAAGAGAAATAGGAAAACTGATAATAAACTGGTGGGGATAAAAATATCATATGGTTAAATCAAATTATTAGGACCAAAGAATAAACTCAAGTACTTGGAACAATTTTAAAATAACCACATTTCAAAGAAACCTAAAAAGAGGTATGAGCTTAGGTTTTTATCTGTATAACTTCCATAAGAAATACATAACTTTGATAGAAAAGTTTAAAAGTTTAAGCCTTGCTTTAGCAAAGTTAATTAAAATATATTTTAGCAAAGTTAATTAAAATATATTTATTACACATAGAAAGTATGAAAGCCAAATGTAATCAAGTTCTAAATGTTCAAAATGCAACCAATTTTTTTCTCATGTTATTTCCTCCACACTCCTTCTCTAAAAATGGATGTTAGATAGTGAGAAATGAAACCTATATATACTGTCTCTCAGGAAAAGATGAAAACAGGCAAATTTTCAGGTTCCTAGTTAAACATCTCTGAGACCAAAGAGGCCCAAGGAAGTATATCGTCTCAGAAAATAAGTCTGTAACAACCACATTAGCCTACATGTCAAACCTAAAAACACAATCATCAAGACTCATTTTAAGAACATTGCCTTGCTGTGCCTACCAAACCAAAGCTATTCTATCATAAAGTCAGTTTAATTCCAGTCAATACTTTACCTTGAAAAATCCACCTGAAATCACCAAAACCAGGTCTTAAAACTCTTTCTATAACCTTTCCTATCCTCACCAAGTCCATGTTCACTCTGCTGCAGTGAGTTTAATAAATTTAATTTTGCTTGATCAATAGATTTTCCTGTTGATTTTGTAGTGGGGTGGGTGTCTTCAATAATTCTAGAGACCCACCAAGATCTAGCAGAATCCACCTTGCCACCATGGCTTAAGATCATCTCTTCAGAATCTGAGTCCACCTTTGAGGTCTCTAGAGCCCACCTTCTGCAATGATAAGCTTTGTTCTACATAGAATAAAAACTCCTATTTATGGAAGTCCCAAAACTGAGTTTATTGTGTATCCTAGGAATGTATATTCATATTTTAAGAAACTTTTGATAAGCTAATAAGTTTTGAAAATTAATACTTTGTAAAAATGTGTCTTCTTATTAATGACATCACGTGTCAGTCGGCCTGCCCTCATCTCTTTCAGATGGTAATCTTTAAGAGGAAGTTCACAGGGCAAAGGAAAAATGTAGGTCAAGTAAGTTTGTCTTTCAAGTCAGTTGCAAGGAATAATAGTGACAGGTTGCATTAGCCTACTGTCCTTATAGATCAATCTTCCATTTGAGTCATCTCTCAAATAATTGGAAATTTTCCTCAGACTCTTGTTTTTCAGTGGGAGTCTGGGTGCAGCAAAGAACCACTTAATCACCTTCTATAATCAGAGGCTGCATATTTGTCACTTCTCCATCTGGAAAGGACCAACTATTAGATTGTGAACTTCAGATATATGATACTAAAGCAACATATTTGATCAGATATTTTCATGGACTTCTATTAATCTATGTACATGTCCTCCTCTTGATTTGACTCTTGCCTCTTATAAGTCTCTCATTATAACTCCAATTCTCACACTTTTATTTCTAAATAGCAAAATATAGCAAATATAATTTACAATAAAATTATCACATTGTAGAACTTTCAATATATTAAAAAAACGTTCACTTAAAATCTTCTTATAGAACTTGGAATTGGGAGTAGCAATGCATAAAAACAGACTAATTAAAAAGGAGCAAAGCCTCTGAATAGACATTACACCAAAGAAGATCTACAAATGACCAATAAGCACACGAGGATATGCTAGACACCATTAATTATCAGAAAAATCAGTTTTAAACTACAATGGGATACCACTTTATGCCTAAGACATGACTAATAACAAAGACAGATGGATGGGAAGAAATGTGAACATTCATATAATGCTGGTGGTTATGTAAACTAAAACACTGCAGCCATTTTGGAAACAGTTTGGTATTTTCTGAAAATGTTAGACATAGAATTACTATGTGATCTTACATATATACCAAGAGAAATGAAAACACACATCCACTCAAACATGTATACAAATGTTCATGGCAGCATTATTCACAATAGCCAAAATGTTGGATCAACCCAAATATTTTTATTATTTATCTTATGTATGTATGTATGTATGGATGGATGGATGGATGGGTGTGTGTGTGTGTGTGTGCGCGTCGGCTTCACACTCAATGCAGAGCCCAACACAGGGCTTGAACTCACAACCCTGAGATCAAGACCTGAGCTGAAATCAAGAGTCAGACACTTAACCAACTAAGTTACCCAGACACCCCTCAATTTTTTTAAAATAAAGAATGGATAAATGTAGTATATTTATAAAATGCAATATTATTCAGCAGTAAAAAGGAAAGAAGTACCGATACATACTGTAACATGTATGAACCTTGAACCCAACATGCTAAGTGAAAGAAGCCAGTGACAAAAAGGCCATATATTATATCATTCCATTTGTAGGAAATATCCATAATAGACGAAGATACAGAGAAAGAAAGCATATTAGTGGTTGCCTACAGCTGGAAGGAATGGAAAATATTTGGCAATACATACAGGCTTCTTTTTGGAGTAACAAATTTTCTAAAATTACATTTTTATGATGTTTGGTGTTGTACAACTCTATACTAAAAAACATTGAATTGCACATTTTTAATGGGTGAATTATATGGTATATGGATTACATCTTAATGAAAGTATATATTTGTTCAGGATACTGGCCATAAATCCAAATAGTTTGTACAGCACTCTGGTTTGTCACTTTTTGTTCCCTGTTACTGGAATTATACTGTATCAATTTATGAATAGTAGTTAGAGACATGAGATCTAATCTAGGCAGTTTAAACAAAAAAGGATTTAAGGAATATTAAGTTTCTTCATAACCTTTATATAGGCTATAGAACCAGACTTAATATAAGGAAGACTGTAAAAACAGAATTCAGGTTCCATGGGGCACCTGAGTGGCTTAGTCGGTTAGGCTTCCGACTTCGGGTCAGGTCATGATCTTGTGGTTCCTGAGTTTAAGTCCCTTGTCAGGTTCTGTGCTGACAGCTCAGAGCCTGAAGCCTGCTTCAGATTCTGTGTCTCCCTCTCTCTCTGCTCCTCCCCCACTCACACTCTGTCTCTGTCTCTCAAACTGAATAAATATTAAAAAAAAAAAAAAGAAAAAAGAAACTCAGGTTCCAAAACTGCTTCCTTAAGTATTCCTTAAGACAAATAAATAATAGGGAAAACTTAAAACTGTGTTCCATTTGGATCACCCTAAACTACAACTTGAACCTATATTTGGCATATACTCTCTTTCCAATAACATAATACACCATTATTACTTCCTACTTCCACTCTTCCTTCTGACTGTCTTCCTTTGACTCAAGTCAAATGGCAACTCTTCAAAGATGACCTGGCCTTTTACAGTTAGATAAGTTCTCCAAAGGAAGAAAGCCCTCATGGTTGATTTTAAGTCGCGGTCTATTTCAGAATTAAGAGCGAGTGAGAGGATTTTCCAGTTTAGACAAGTAAGACAAAACAATTATTAAGGAGTTTAGGATAATTGTGAGGATTGGATGGATGTCATGATACACTGCCCAAGTGTCCCTTCAGAAATGTAAGTGGTACTTGGTTCAAGATCACACATCACCTTCCTGGGGCAGATTATGCCCAGTGTAATATACTTATCTTTTTTTTACTTTCTTAATTCAGAAACTCTTTCTTCTTTAAAAATGAGCATTTAGAAATACAGTTTTCCTTTTCTAAAATTATTTAGGTATATCCCATCCATTTAAATATGAGATTTTAAAAAAGTAACTCAATTCCTTTTTGAAATTTTTTGTTATAATTTCTTTTATGATTTCTGAATAACTTAGAAATATATTTTTGCATATTCTAATTTAAGTACCTTTATACACAGTGGATATGAATAATGTATTAAAAATAATTTTTAAAAATATTTTATCCACTAGGGGTTGCCTGAGGCCAAGGTATTGGTAGGTGATTGACTATAAATGACACAAGAAAACTTTTCAGGTCAATGAAAATGCCCTACCGATGGAGGTGTGGTTTCATGAATAGAAGTTATAGCTCCATAAAGTTGATTTCAAAAATACTTTATCTAGTATTTTTAGTAGCTGTACTGGCATTAGTTTTGTTGGATGTGCAGTCAGCCCTATTGCCTTAAAAATCACCACCAAATGCCACAAAGAAAGACTGACAGGTTTCCGGCAGAATTTAGAATGTCTACACCAACTGAGAGGCTGGAGAATGTAGATACCACAAACAAGTTACAAGGCTACTACAATCAAGCAGGAGTTATAGTTGGAACTAAGTTATCAAGACTAAAAATCTGGAGAGGCTAAGTTGTGACATGAAGGACAACGCATTGGACTCAATTTCTGGTAAGGTATCGATGAAAATCCCCTTTGCGAGAGGGGGAAGCATGATAAGATCACCTCACTGTGGTATAATTTATTACTTCAAGTTAACACATCTACATTAAATAATTCACATTAGCTGAGTAGGTAGAGTACAGGGTAACTACATAATTATTATTATTTTTCTAAGGAACAAAGAAACTGATGAACACAGAATAAGTCCCTCCCAGGGAAGGTAGATAACAAATACAGTCTAGCATGGACTCTGGCATCTCTGGCCCTGAGAACCTGAGGAGTCAAGGAATGTATATGAACAGAAAGGTGGCAGAAGAGAAGAGATGGCCTGGAGACAAATTTCAACTGTTTACCATTTCGTTGTAGGCTAGGCCTGCTAACTAGTAATAATAATGATAATAATAATAATAATAATAAATAATAATAATACTGTCCTGTTGTGAGTCTTGCCATCCTTTCAGACCATACTGCTTCCTATTAGCCTTGGGAATTACAAGAGAATTTTTTTGCATTTGATACTTAAACTCTCTTAAAAAACAACAAAAACAAAAAACTGATGGACCAAGAAAGACACTAAGAAAAAAATCTATAAACATCAATAGTAGCCATCACTCAGTAAATGAACTGTAATGGCTGATACTTTCCTAATTGGAATAATGGCAATGTCAGCCTAAATATGGATCAAATTTAGACAATCTTTCAACAAGATTTCTCTAAGGAAATACCATGTAGATAAGTGTTCAGGAAGCAGTATTCAGCGGTAATAAGTAGAAATCCACTCTGAGCTAATGAGTTTAAAATGCTTGCCAGTTTTAATATGTCTTACCTAAAGATACAAAAATCTTACTGAAGATAACTCACTCACACTGTGGGAAATACAAAATGTCCTTAGTAGAATGAAAAATATATGTCGCCAGGTCTCAAAGGGACCGGTAAGGTTAGGGGCATTTTATTCAGCCTGCAATGAACGGTCATGTAAGAGAATTCTAAAACTTCTGAAGTAAATTCAACAGTAACACAAATTCCCATCATGCCACTTTACATATATAAATATATATACATATATATAATCTATTTGACCTGATTTTCTTGACAGTGAGTGCTCATTTGGTAGAATAAAACTTAAATTATTAATTTGATGAATTTCCATGAATATAGAAGAGAGAAAAAAACAATTAAATTCATGACATTATGAGATTTCTATTCTGCCAAGAAAAGTGAATTCACCTATAAAATACATCTGATGTGTAAGGAATTTTTTTTTAAAAAGTGATAATTGTACATACAGTATTCTAAAGCATAGTATATGGCTCTTTGTTTACCTTTTCAAGAATCAGCAATAGCATCTTTCATCAATCCTTAGTGGTCACATTGATTCCATTTCCAAATTAATAGATCATATTCTTAGGGGTGCCTGGGTGGCTCAGTTGGTTAAGCATCTGATTTGATTTTGGCTCGGGACATGATCTCAGTTTGTGGATTGAGCCCTGCATTGAGCTCTGTTCGCTGGCAGCATGGAACCTGTTTGGGATTCTCTGTTTCTCCTGCTCTCTCTGCCCCTCCCTGCTCTCACTCTCCCTGCCCCCTCAAATAAATAAATAAAAATAAAACATGTTATTAAATATCTTGGATATAAATATTCACTACTCTAAAAACTATTTTTTGTCCTTTCTTTCCTAGCCTTGAGCCCAGTTGAACTACATTTTTTTTTTCCCAGAAGCAGCTCAACATAGAAGTGGTAAAGCAGTTGTTACCATGAATCCTTTCAATGTAATAATATAGCAAATTTCTCATATTATCCATTTTAAATGGTTTGTTAAGGGTGTATTACTCTGAATATGGAGTAATAAATAGAAATAATTGATTTTCCCAAGTTTAGAAACAATTTAGAAATAAGACAAAAGTATTAACAGGTAGATAACTAACATATTATCATTCCTACTAATGAGTATGAGGCAGGAGGGAAGGGAGACTCAGGAGGCAAGTTGACCAAAGTAAAGCCATTTTGGTTTTAGACTGACTGTTAACCTAAAAGTCAGCAGGTCATAAAAGGAACCACAAGATGTGACTTCTGGAAGACCACAAGACCCCACTCCCTTGGGATGCACATACTTAAAATTGCCTCCTGTGGGTAATTCCACAACCCTAAGACAAGGAAAAAAAAAAAAAAAAGAACTAACTGCTCAATGTGAATGATAAACCCATAGTTAAAGAGTAAGCTTCTCCCTATATGGTTAGCTACTTAAAAGAAAAAACTTATAAAACTCTTTGTTACAGGCAAAAGAAGGTTCTCTTTCTCATCTGGGAAGAGAGACTGCTACTTTGTCTATGAAGTAGCTCCTATCTTACTTCTACACTTAATTATTTTTTGTCCCTTTCTCTAAATGGATAGCTCCTTGAATTCTTTCTCGTGCAAAGCCAAGAACCCTCTTGGCCCGAAGGCCTGAGGCCCTCCCTCTGGGGCCTGGGCTCCAGACATCAGGTGCAGATGGCACTGAGTCCAGGATGCCTAGTTTTACCCTATTTTAAGTAATTGAAGCAAGTCTTCCTACTTAACAAGCAATATTTCTATCCCATCCTTTTTAAGCATTAAAATATCTTTAAAACATAACTAATTAGTTAAATCATCCTAATTAACAGTGCACACGCTCTGAAAGGCACAAAGTAATTGTGAACAAATGCATCTGTAAGACTTGATATTTAATCCTCGAAACCCAAACCTGTAGCATGATAATGTAACTGTACTTAATGTCACTAAACTCTACACTTAAAAATACTCAAAATGTTATGTATACTTTGGCACACATGCAAAACAAACAAACAAACAAACAAACAAAAAACCCAAGCTAGCTCAGCTCCCTGACTCCATTTCTACAGTATTAAAATTATCTCAACTCCTAAAACTCTTTGTTAATAAATATCTGATGCAAGCCCACTTGAGTCTGAGGAATAATAGAATTTCTATTAATTACTTAAAATTACTATATCAAGTCTGGAATCCCAATGTATATAAAACATTCTAATTTCAAGAAAAAATAAGTGACATTCAAATACTATGGACATAATCAAATCTCTCATTTGTCATGAAAAATAGACATTTTGCAGGTAGGTGTCTATAATGTATAGTGACTTTGTAATTTAGAGAAGTTTGTTGATACAATGCTTTCTTTAAAATGTACATTTTCATGGGGTGCCTGGGTAGCTCAGTTGGTTCAGTGTCCAACTCTTGGTTTTGGCTCAGATCATGATCTCATAGTTTCGTTTGTGGGATCAAGACCTGTGTGGGTCTCCACACTGACAGCACAGAGCATGCTTGGGATTCTCCCTCTCCCTCTGCCCCTTCCACTCTCATGCACGTGCTTTCTCTCTCTTAAGTAAATAAACTTAAAAAATACATAAAAATAAAATGTATATTTTCCTAATGATAGGGATCATAAAGTATGTATTATAAAATCACTCACATACTCAACAAATAATCTTAATAGTTCACTGTAGTAAAAGGTTTTGGTTTGTTATTCCTACTGCTAAATTTAACTCACAATTGTTTTATAATTACACCGAATTTTGTAGCATAAAGATATTATATTAGAATTTAAAGTACATGCAATCATGCAAATATGGTAAAATATCATTTTTAAATCATCCACAAGTTTATTATTAAGTGAATACCATACAACTAAGGCATTTGGTAAGAACATTTTATTTACATAAGAAATCATTACATATTATTCATAAGAGTAAACATGATTATTCACATAATTAAAGATCAAACCCAAGTATAAATTAGAGTGTGTGCTTATCTGCAATGATCATTGGTAAGGATCAGAGATTTGTTTCCACTCCTGTGTGTTACGTACATCCTGTGCATTTATCAATTATAAATTTATCCCTGCTAGTAAAGCATTAGCCAAGGATAGAGCAGCAGAGAGAGAGAGAGAGAGAGAGAGAGAGAAAAGGTTTGAAACTTTATTATTAGAAGCAGTTTACTAATCTTCAAGCATAATTTTCATGTGATTCAGTCAGGAGTTAAATATTTCTCTACTTGGGTGAGCTCCTAAAGGCAACTACTCTGGAAGGTTTTCCCTTAATTATAATTGAGAAACTTTCACAGTGAGTTTTTCCTCATGGGCTTGTTTACACATTTGACTAACAAATACAACAATGCAAAATCCAGTTATTTAAACATTTGCATTTCTAGAAATCAACCAATGTTTGAAATTGCTGAAAAGTGGAACATTTCCATCAGCCAAAACGTATTTAGAGAGCACAGAAAGAGCATGTTTTTCCCCAAGTAGAAGAAAAACTCACCCTTGAAGTTATAGAGGTGTAGGTATTGCTGCTAAGGATTTTTTTTCTGGGAATGCTAGCTGAGAAATGCTGGATTTGTTCTTGAGGGCTTTATAGTATTACTAAGAAGAGGATTTCTATTGAAAAAAAGGATGAAGTTATATAAAAAAAGAAAAAGGATGAAGGTATAGACTATATAAGTTTATTTTCTTTCTAGTTAGTATATGTTGAAAAGACAAAAAGGATGGGTGTTGACTTTTGGATTTTTTTCCCTTTCCTATACCAGAGCCTTTTGAGGAGCTGAAGACATAGCACTAACAAAATGACTAATTCACGTTCACTTCTGTAGCTAGTACTGCACCAAGTCTTTTCTATTTAATTTTATTGAGTTCCCCCAAACTACTTAAGGAAGTAGTTATTATTCTCTCTTATGAAGACATTGAAACACATGTAAAGTTATGGGCTCAAAGTGTCATAGCTGGTGTTCCCAGAGCTAAGAGTCTTTAACCTACATTCTTTTTTTTTTTTTTTTAATGTTTATTTATTTTTGAGACAGAGGGAGATAGAGCATGAGTCAGGGAGGGGCATAGACAAACGGACACACAGAATCTGAAACAGGCTCCAGGCTCTGAGCTGTCAGCACAGAGCCTGACCAGGCTCAAATCCACGAACCGTGAGATCATGACCTGAGCCGAAGTTGGACACTTAACCAACTGAGCTACCCAGACGCCCCTTTAACCTACATTCTTAACCACTAGCCTCTCTGTATGTATGTGTATATATATGTACACACACACACACACACATGTATAATGTAAAACTATAAATATATACACATTTAAATTGAATTTTTTCCCATCAGGAATCCTCTCCCTTTTCTTCATCTTCTTTCATCCTTTACCTCTTCATATTTAACACATATTTATTCTTTACCCATCCTATGCTTTCAGTTTTTCTCCTTTTGCTGACAAATTTTACAATGAGTACATAAATTCTATTCAGTGTCTCAATGTCCTCATCTTCTGCATACCCTCAATTCATTACAAAATGGCATTTACTCTCAATAGTCTTTCATAGTATAGACTATATTTACTGCAATTTTTCAAAGCCTCAGAGGTTGTGATACAGTAAATCTGTAATACAGATTTTTTTTACAAGTACCTACTGTGGTTTTCTCTATTTTTTTTTTCTTCAAGCATGATCATTTTCAGTTGTTTGTCACAACTTCTTAATCTTCTTAATGGGTTTGTTTCAATCTCTTACAAGTTTGTTTTAAAACCAGAACCACTGTGTCAGCCTTCTCCCACCTCATCCTTCACATTCTTTACTTAGAATCCATGACTTCAAACAACATCAATGGAAAGATGCTTCTCCAATCTGTCTCTCCAGTCAAGAATTGTCTTCTGATTTCTAAATTTTTATATGAAATGTGGATATCCCCACATTAAATTCAATATATATCTGATCTTATTGTATGTTTTATGCCAAACTTTTCTATTCAGCATCCTAGTTAAGAGTGCTGCTAAACCCAGAGAGATACCAGAGATTCAAAGCCATATTCTCCTCACTCATCTCCCACACCCAACCAACTTATCAATTACATCTCCATAACAATTTAGAATGTTTCTACCTTTCCAGCTTGATTTTTTCCTTCTTACATTACTGTTTCTATCATCATCTGTGACTCAGATTTCATTGTCTGACAATGTAATGCTTTTTCTTATTCCAAATTTTATCTCACATTTCTATTCCTAACATTGCTGAAAGGTTATAATTTTAACATACAAATAACTATATCCCTCCAACTAATCAAAAATTTTCATTGAGGATTCCATCCTTCCATAGTTTGATTGTGACACTTGCACTTTTATGATTTGGTCTCTGTGTGTCTTACTTCATGGCTACCTATTAATCTCTGGCATTTTAAATTTGTTCACACAAATCACTTATGGGTATGCAAATTAATCCTGCAATTGTGTAGCTCTGACTGGCTGGAAGACAAAATGGTACAGCCACTTTGGAAGAAAGTTTAGCAGTTTCTTACAAAGTTAAACACAATCTCACCACAGGACCCAACAATACCACTGACAGATTTAGTCAATTGATTTGAAAAATTATATTCATGCAAAAACATGACCACAATGTTTATAGTAACTTCAATCATAATTTCCCAAGTAAGAATAAACCAAGATGATCTTCCACGAGTGAATAAGGTTCGGTTTAGGATAAAATATCATCCAGCAAATAAATAAATAAATAAATAAATAAATAAATAAATAGATAAATGAATGAATGAACGAACAAATAAATAAATAACAAGCAAACAAATAAAAGTGAGCTATCATACCACTAAAATACACAGATAAACCTCAAATGCATATTGGTAGTTGAAACAATTCAATCTGAAAAGACTACAAATTGTATGATTCCCATTAAATGACATTCTGGAAAAGACAAAGCGATGAAGACAGGAGAGGAATAGTGGTACACACACAGATTTAGTGGTAAGAGGGGAATGTTGAACCGATGAAGCAGAGTACTTCTAGGACAGTGAAATTATTTTGTATGATATTTTAATGATGGATAATGACATGCATTCTTTAATTCTATAGAAATTTGTAGCACAGAGTGAGGCTTTATGTGTAAAAAGTAAGAAAAAGATCATTGGAGATTGCAGGTCCCAGCCAGGAATGCAGATTGTGATAAGGGAATCTAATTGTATTACAAATGCATGGGATAACCTCAGGGAGGGGTGTTGCGGGAAAAGGTGCTTACCAACGTAATTTTAGAAGTAAAGAGTCTGTGAGACTGAAGGCAAAAGGAACCGCTCATAAGCACTGTACTTTAGTTGATAAAATTGTGTCCCAAAGTAGTATGGATAAATATTTTAATACTACTCTATAAGTATAGTGCAATTGACCAATTCAATGTACAGATGATATAAACCACATTTCTCACTGTTGGAATGAGGATGTGTAGCTAAGAGAAGGCTAAAGGGCACTTGGGTGGCTCAGTTTGTCGAGGGGCTAACTCTTGATTTTGGCAGAGGTCCTGATCCCAGGGTCGTGGGGTCAAGCCACTCATCAGGATTCACACTGGGCACGTAGCTTGCTTAATTTTCATTCTCTCTCTCTCTCTCTCTCTCTCTCTCTCTCTCTCCTCTCTGTCCCTCTGTCCCTCTCCCCTACTCACGCTGTCTCTCACTCTCTAATTAAAAAAAAAAAAAAAGAAAAAGAAAGAAAAAAAAAGGCTAAAATAATAATTCATGTGAGAATGATTAGAGTTGGAGACATCAGTATAAACCCATGGTTAGCATAATGTAGATACAGATGTTTGCATATAGAAATATTCAGGATGGGGGGACAGGTGATCTCGGTGGTGGGGATTAAGGAGTGTGCTTGTCATGGTGAGCACTGGAATAGTTGAGTCACTATATTGTACACCTGAAACTAATATAACACTGTATGTTAACTATATTGGAATTAAAATAAAATAAAAAAGAAATATTCATACATATGTGTACACTATGAAAAGGGGGGAAAACAGTAACTTTGTAGTAGAGAAACCTGACAAACAGTACCTAAGCCCTATGACCAAGAGCACTATCACAGTACTAAGTCATGTTAATATTATGTACCCTTAATATGATGTGATCAAAATAACCCTTTACTGATAGTCACATGGCTCCCCAAAACCCTTCACACCAATCTAGTCATGAGAAAAATGTCAGACAAATTCTAGAAAAGCATTCTAAAAAAATATTTAACCTATAATCCTCAAAACTTATAGAGGTCACTTTTAGGCAAACATGCTTGAGCAGTGGAATGTAGAAAGGGCCCACAGAGACCCCCTGGCTGAATACAGACTGGCCCATCAGGCAACACATCCCAAAATATCCATAGGCCCTAACAGACCAATGGACTACTTACAACCAGTCACAGTTACCCCAAAGGGGAGAATTCCATATGTAGCCATACCTCCTCACCTCCTCCACTTTAAAAACAGCCCCCACCCACTGCCTCCTTGCAGATAGACTCTCCTTTGTTGTCCTGCCCTCCACTCCCTTGCAGTGTATTCAATAAACTTCTAGCTCCTTTGTTCTGCCCCAGGTGAATTATTTCACCTCCCACGCCACTGGCTTCCACTTGATCATTTCCCCACATTTGGGGGCCCCCAATCTGATTGAGAGACACCCCATTTAAACACCACAAAACAGTCAAGGTCATTAGAAACAAGAAAAGTCTGAGCAATGGTTAACAGCCAACAGGAGCCTAAGGAGATATAACAAATACAAGTAATGTGGTTTCTAGGATGAGCCACTGAAACAGAAAGGAAATGTCACACCATATAGGCTAAAGCAACTAAATAAATAACAAAAAAATCCTTTTATATGCTATATATTCATGTAATTATTTTATATCAGGTTGCTTGGGATTGTAAAAGTGGATGTATTTTTATACTAATCATACCAAACTATGAAAATTAAGGAAATCTCTACAATAAGCATATCACAAACTAATAGCATGTTAACACTTTGCAGAAATGCCTACTTACTGAAGTAAAAAAAAAAAAAAATTACATACAAGGGGAAATTTATTTTACAAGATATGGGCTAATTTCACTATTGTAGTTTATAAAGAAGTAATCCAAATATAGTTCATGAATTTTCAAATAATATTATAATTCTCTATTATTAATGTTTCAGTTGTATTTGTGTAAACCATGATATTACTCAAGAAACAAAGACTTTCCAGAATACCAAATAACACTTCTTAGGCTGCTAACCTATATGCTTATGTTATATGCTATCTCTATTCACCTCCTGTTCCAAAGGCTAATTTTCATATAAATCATGTGCTATATTGTAATTTGTGCTGCATATACATCATTTTTGTTTTTCTTTTTGAGATATTTATCTGATGTGAGAGGGTTAAGTCTGAAAGGGAAAAAAAGTGATAAAAATAAGCCTGTATATATACATATATATGTGTATATATGTATATATATGTATATATGTATGTATATACATGTATGTACATGTGTGTGCATGTATATGTATACATATATATACATGTATGTATATGTGAGTACATATATGTATATATGTATATATGTGTATATTTATATACATATAAATATATATTTATATGTATATAATAAAAAATACAATATATATTTTATATATATAAAATCAAGTAACTCAGAGCTTTTCCAGTTTAAGATATAAAATGCTTTGTCATTTCCAGAAGTGAAAATTAGAACCCTTTGAATATGCTCGGTTCTTAAAACTGGAAGCCTCCACCCCTGCCAATGGAAAAGTTTTCATATTATGAGCTCTTACAGAAAACTGCTGACTAGCCTCTAGCTCCACCAGGGTTATAAAAGTATTAAACAGTATGATTTTTCATCAACTCTTTAAATAATTTAATAGCTTCTTTTCTTCTATTTTTATTTTTGCCTTATTTGAATACTCATGTTTTCCTCATTATGATTCATGGGATATAATTCCTAGGTGACATTTAACAACTCCTTTAGGGATTGTTATGTAAATAAACCATGAAACAAATAGTACTATCTACCCACACTGCCCCTTCTGATGCTCCAAATTTTGAAACTATGCCTCTTTCTATGGGAAAACAATATTATCCTGGGGTTTGTCTCCCTACATGTTATTGGCTCAGCCTTCAACAAAAATGGTTTCTGTTCTAAAATAGTTTAAAGAAGAACACAACCAAATACTCACCATTAGTTGAACTCATGACTTAGGTCTCCGAGGGCTCATTGTTTCTGCACTGAACTGATCAGAAATTAAAGCTGTGTTCCTGGAGAAAAAGGCAATGATTTAGAAATCCTCACAGGGCCTCTCCTTTTCCTGACCTTGTGTCTAAGAATTACAGCATTAAAAGTCTACAGAATAAAAAGCAAGTAACTCAGCTCTGGGGCAGCATGCCCTGTTTATGTTTGGGTGATAAAACCAGTCAAAGGGTAAATTGGAAGTATCACTAACACTATCTAAATCATTTACTGTTGCTGGAAGCACCAAGTCGTCATTACCAAAGACGTTATGGTAATATTTGTTAGTGAGAAGTTTTTAAAGTCACTTTTTAGCTTTAATTCAAGAGTGGAGAATTTTTTCCGCTCTAAGTTTTGGAAACATGTTTTGCAATCTTTACTTCCCTCTATAGCATAATCTATATGTCAACCATTATATGCTAAAATATATATTTCTATTAAGAGTAGTACATTGTTATGCACTGAATTATGACCTCCGCAAATTCTTATGTTGAAGCCCTAATCCCCAGTGTTACTGTATTTGGAGACAGAGCCTTTAAGAAGGTAATTAAAGTTAAATGAGGTCATATGGGTGGGGTGCTGATCCAATAAAATTTGTGTTTTCTTAGGAAGAGACGTCAGAGAGTTCCCTCTCCCTCTCCCTGCATGAACACAGAGAAGGGTTGGTGCAGACTCAGGGAGAAGGCAGTCATCTTCAAGCCAAGGAAAGAGTCCTCACTAGAAACCAAGTTGGCCAGCACCTTGATCTTGGACTTCCAACATTTAAAACTGTAAGGAAATAAATTTCTGTTTTTTAAGCCACCCAGTTCATGGTATTTTGTTATAGCAACCTGAGCTGATTAGTACTTATATCTATTGAGTGGATAATGAAGATATATCTGTTTATCACACTTCTTTCTCAAAGCCAGTTTTATTTAAACATTTACTCAGTGATTTTTCACTATTCATTAATCAAATCTTTTTTTTTTTTTGCATGTTGCTTGCTTGCTTTCTTTCTTTCTTTCTTTCTTTTTAAAAGAGTGATCACAGGAAGTATAGAAAACACTGTTGGTTATTATTCTACACTTCCTTCTTACTAGAAGAGACTGGAATTTATTCTAGTGTTTCTTTCCTACATGATAATTCTGTGGTAAAGTGTGTTTGTCTAGACCTCTGAAAGTAATCCCCTTACTGTTAGTGGTATATTGGTGGGCATGTGAGATAGTCTGATCAATCAGATGTGATGGTAAATGTGTTAGGGAGGAAAATGCTTCATTAAAAGGTTTCTGATTTTTAATAGGGGAAACATAAATGAGTGGCCTTGGCCTTGCCTAGTCATTATTGTCTGTGAATATGTGAATATGAAGTCTGGAACCATGTTAGCTTCTTGCAAATATGAGATCACTTTCTTACATGGAAACAGATACACTGATAGAGCAGTAAGTTAAAAATAATTTAGAAGTCTTAGGTTATTATTGAACCTTGAATTAAACAGAACTAGAGTTTTCTTATGTCCAGACATAGGCAAGAAGATAAATCCCCTCTTGTTCAAAAAGCAAAGAGTTGAATTTTAATAATTGTATATGATAATTACCTCTTAATTTGTAGATATAGTCAGAAATTGAAATCTTTTGTTTTACACTTAGTTGGGTTGTCTTCATCATAAAACTTTTGAAAATAATTTTAATTGCTTAATCTATTCAATAAATGCCTTTCACATTAGAGAGAAAAACAGATACTTTGTGTTAAATGAAACCTCTCTATTTCAGTAAAATCAATACATAAAATTGCTTGTCATAAAAATCTCCAGGAATGATATACAAGAAATAAATAATAGTGTAAGGGATGCTGAGAACTAACAAAGAAACCAAGGATAGAAGGAAGACTTCTCACTTTATAGAATTTTTTATTTTGAGGTTTTAGAAATTTGTAAATACATTAAAAAGGTTTAAATTTTTCTAATGTTTATTTATTTTTGAGAGAGAATAGGCATGTGAGTGGGGGAGGGGCAGAAAGGGGCAGGCAGAAGATCCCAAGCAGGCTCCACGCTAACAGCAGAGAGCCCAATGCAGGGCTCAGGTTCACAAACTGCGAGATTATGACCTGAGCCAAAGTCGGATGCTGGATGCTTAACTGATGGAGCCACCCAGGTGCTCCTAAACAGGCTTAAATTTTTTAAAAAGTAGGGTGTGCCTGGGTGGCTCTGTCAGTTGAGTGTCTGACTTTGGCTCAAGTCATGATCTCACAATTCGTGAGTTCGAGTTGGATCCCCACATCAGGTGCTCTGCTGTCAGTGTGGAGCCCACTTTCGATCCTCTGTCTCCCTCTCTCTCTCTCTCTCTCTCTCTCTCTCTCTCTGCCCCCCGCACCCTCATGCTCTCTCTCTCTCTCAAAAATAAATTGAAACATTAAAAACAAAAAAGTAAAACTAAGGAGGCTTTAAAAATCAGACATTTAAGGGAAATAAAAATTGAAAAGTTCCTAAAAATATTAATACCTTGATTTTTTATCCAGGGCTTCTATATGTAATGAATGCAGTTATAAGAATATCATCAAAACTGTTTTAATAGTTTTCCTCATCAAGCTGTACCACTGTAAAATTTTCAATTTGAAAACAGATTTCTCTTACATTTTCTGAGCTTCCTTATTCCTATTGTGCTTCCTAAATATGTTCATACAGAAACTTGTCTTGAATTTGGGCAAGAATTATAGTATATAAAAGTAGGAATATTTTTTCCAGTGCTTATTTAATACAGTAAACTAAAGATGGAAGGTTACTCACATAATTATCATCAAGTCAACATGTGCTATCTATACTGATGATTCTAATCCCAAGTAGTCATATGGAGGATTCTATCAGTACCTGTTTTGGCAGCTTAAATAAGTGGACCTTGCTGAATACTGGATAGTTAGCTAGCTTTCTAATATATGTTTTAACAATCAGTAATTATCTAAGAAATTTCATTAAACCATTACAAGTATTGTATTACATCAAATTAATATAATTAACCATAATGCCTAATGCTACCTGATCATGGTGAAATTAACACATTCAAATTTTACTGATGGCAGCAATTTAAACATTATGTTTAAATATCCAAAGAAAAAAGGCCATGTTTTTAAACCATAAAATTATCCTTCTTGTGTAAACTTATACAATGGTAATCATCCAGCAGAAAATAATATATGCATATATATATATATATATATATATATGAATTTAAAAGTTTTTAAAAATTCACAATAGAATATTACAAAAATAATTATATAACTATAAATATACAACTTTATATAACTATAAATATATATGCCTAGGAAGGAACAAGAAAAAAACAATGGAACAAGGAAATTACTCTTATAAAGAAACTCTCAATTTGTTCTCAAATTATTTTCAAGGAAATGATAATTTAGTGAAAATTTTGGTGACTTTTAAACTTATATGTTGATTATAATGTTATCTATACAAGAGGCAGATTGTATATTGCTATAATTGTCCTTCGCAAAATATACTTATGCTTTTATACTTACCAAATACATTTTATGGTAAATTTTTAGTGAAACCTATTGTTTTATGTTATTAATAGTCATTAGATTTAAAATGAACAATCCTTGATAAGCATGGGATGAGATAAACCCTTGTAACTAGTGTATTTTCTTCTACCCACAGACCTTCCATTCATTTGTGCTATATTAAACAGCTGATACAAAATGAATAACTCTTCTATACCTTCATTTTTCTTTCATAAGTGTTTTTGCATCCCGCTTTGTCTTGGGGTTTGTTGAAACCTCTTTCATGTCTTGGGTACAAATCACCAATACCACAACATCACATCATCAAAATCACAACATCTAGTAGTATTATGGATTCTGAGGCCTAGTCCCACTCATATTGATTTATATTAGTTTCTGTTCCACTCATAATAAATTATCTTCTTGCACATCACTTATCTTCTTGGGAAGATATGTAACTTAAAAGTAAAATACGGAAGTCTTGAGGGGCCAAGAACTAAGAGAGAGGAACAAAAATGTGAAAGTAGCACTCATGAAATATTCTTCTTGAGGTATATACTGATTATAAAGTTGTAGGTGGGAGAGGGGACTAATAAGCTGACTTGGCTATGAGACTGAGAAGAGTTTTCAGCACTCTTTTATGTTTCTTGTGACCTGGGGTACACAGAGGCCTATGGACTAAGATTAAGGATAATCGATAGAGAACAGCTTTCACTAAGACTTAAAACCAGTTACAAATAGCTCAGCTCCAGTTTCTATGAACTATGGCTATCATATTGCTTGACAAAAGAAAAAGTAATTTCCCTCTGTGGAAAATAACATTATCCAGAGTCTATAATAGCTCAGATTTTCATTCTTGTAAAAATTGCCCAGCATTCAAAAATAATTTATTAGACAAAGACACACTCAACAAAACAAAAGCACACTCAGAGAGAGAGAGAGAGAAAGAGAAACAGATTTATAAAGAATCTATACGGTGGTATCTTTTGAAAGATATTTTAGATTATTGAAATCATAATATTTAACAAATTAGATAATATGGAGAATTTTAGAAGTTAATTTAAAATTTTAGAAAATCAACTGAAATTTTAGAAGTGAAAAATATAATAAGAATTAAACAGATGAGCATAATAACCTTAAATCAGAAGAGAATCCAATGGCTATAAAACTAAAAGATATTAAGAGTAAAATAATCCAACTTAACCCAAAAGAGAAAATATAGAAAACATCATAGAGGTCATATAGCACATGGTGAAAATGCTGGACATCTGCTAATTTGAAGTCTCAGAAAAGGAGACAGATGATATAAAGAAATGTTTATAGTAAGAATGTCCAACATTGTCCAGAAATTAAGAGACTTAAAGACACAGATTTAGTAAGTACTAGAAAAACTCACAGGGTTAGTAAAAATAATACCACGATGGGACACATAATTGTGAAATCAATGAACACCAAATACAAACAGAAAGTCATAAATTGAAGAGGTTTAAAAATAATTATTTTAAGCAGTCTCATTAAGACTTACAGGCTGACTTTTTCACAGAAACAGGTTTAAGTAGCAACAATGGAATAATCTATAAAAATGGCGAAACAAAATATTATTCATAGGCATACGATTGTAAATGCTGAAAAAAATCAGATAAACTATTAGAATTAATAATTGAATTCAACAAAGGTATTTGCAAAGGTGCAAAGGTATTTGCACAGAAACTGACATTTTATCTAAATTCTAGCAACAGAAATGAGAAAACTAGTGTTAGAAAATAGTGTCATTGAATAATTCCACTTTCCAGTTTCACAGGTAAGGAGCTTGGAAGTCACCACACCATCCTAATAAGTAACAAACTGAACATACTGAAAAATCAATGATATTCTAGTATCCGAGAGAGAGGTGATGACACAGGGCAAACCAGTGTCCCCAATTCAAAGGTAGATTGCAGAGACAGAGAGAGGAACCAGCTGACAAGTAGGCAGAAACCAGTGCCTATTTGTAAAAATAGGGTAAAAAATTTGACTTATAATTGTCAGACTGCAGAAGGCTCAGTGTAAACAAGTCTGAGATTTAAAATCTTCAGCCTGGGGCCTCACAATTTTTTGAGATTTATCTCCAGATGCTTGACCAGTTTCCTTCAATAAGTATCTCAGAAAAATCTGTCTGTGCTTCCAGCAGGGAAGAGGAATAATATTGAAACATGCCACAGCACTCTGTTCTTATCAAGGCCTACTCTCAGGAGAAACTAGTTACCTAGAACCTACCTTGCTATGGTATTATCAGGGCCTACCAAACTGAGAAAAGGGAAATACCTCTAGTCAGCTCTAGCCTTCTATGTGGAAGAAGAGAAATTCCAACTCCAGCCCACTCTAGACATCTTCTCCCACTAAATAGGCAGACTAAACAGAAACACTCGTGGAGTTCAGTCTATAGGCACACACTCACTAAGAATCTGAGACCTAATCACAGAACTACAGAATGTTTTCCTTGTTCCAATACTGAACCACCACATCACTAAAGGCCTATTTATAGTGGTTCCTTTTCTCTAGTACATCATGTCTGGCTATCAAGAAAAAAATTACAAAACATACTAAATGGCAAAAATCACATGTCACAGAACTAGAGCAAGCATCAGAACTAGGCATGGCAGAGATGTTGAAATTACCAGACTAGAAATTTAAAACAACTATAATTAACATACTAAAGGATCTAATGGATAAAATAGATAGCATGCAAAAATGCAAAAATCTTAAGAACTAAAAAAGAAATTCTAGAGATCAAAAACACTGTAACAGAAATAAAGAGTGCTTTTGGTGTCCTTATTAATAGACTGAACATGACTGAGGAAAGACTTTCTTTCTTTCTTTCTTTCTTTCTTTCTTTCTTTCAGAGAGAGCACAGAAGCAGAGGGGCAAAGGGAAAGGGAGAGAGAGAATCTTAGGAGTCTTTAGGTCCAGCTCAGAGTCTGACATAGGGATTGATCTCACAACCTTGAGGTCATGACCTGAGCTGAAAGCAAGAGTGGACACTTAACCTACTAAGCCATCTAGGTACCTGGAGGAAAAAATTTTGAGCTTGAGAATACAGTATCTCAACAGAAGCCTCCAAAACTGAAAAGCAAAGAGAACAGAAGTCAACGGGGCGGGGTGGGGGGGTGGGGTGGGTAGGTACAGAATATCCAAGGATTGTGGGAAACTACAAAAGATATGTGTAATAGGAATACCAGAAGGAGAGGAAATAAAGTAAAAGAAGAAATATCTGAAACAATGAGAATTTCCCCAAACTAATGTCAGATACCAAATCACAGACACTGGACACACAAACATCAAGCAAGATAAATGCATGTATACACACACACACATATATATTCATATATACATATACTTATATATATATTCATATATACATATATATATATTCATATATACATATATATATATATTCATATCTTTTTCTAACTACAGAAAATCAAAGATACAAAAAAAAGTCTTCTGAAAGAAACCAGGGGGGAAAAACAGCTTACCTGTAGAGGAACAAAGATAAGAATTGCATTCGACTTCTCAGAAACCGTGCAAAACAAAACAGAGTAAGCTAAACATTTAAAAGTGTTAAGAGGGAAAAAAAACCCAGAAATCTGTACCCTGCAAAATTTTACTTCAAGAGTGAAGGAGAAATAAAGACTTTCTCAGACAAACAAATTTGAGAGATATTTATGCCTTAGAAGAAATGTTAAAAGAAGTTCTTCAGAGAGAAGGAAAATAATATAGTTCAGAAACACATCTACATTAAAAAGGAAGAGCATCAAAAAAGAAATTTTCATCCCTAAATGTACTATTCTGTGGTCCAGGATCCTGCAGAAAAAAATCACTGGTGTGCTTCAGCCCTTTCACGTGGATATCTTAGCTGCACCACTGTCTGTCACTCCTGCCTGACATTGCAGAACAAATACATTGAAAGGAAACAAGAGCAGAAATCCTGGTCATAGTATCAAAAGATGATTTTTTGTGGGACAGTAACCAAAGAGGTCCTCCTACAAGCAGGAGAAGCCAATATTAGACTGAATGCTAAAATTTGTCACAAGAAGGAATATTGAATATGTGCTCTTTTGAGTAAAAATTGACTATTTCCAAAAAAACAAACAAACAAATAATGCCATTTCAAGCATTGAGAACATCAAACCTTACAAATAATTTAATGAAATATAGCTTTCAGTCATAGGTATACAGGGCATCGTATTATACAGATGTCTTCAATGGAAATATTCTTATTGGAAATATCCAATGTAGGATTTGCTTTTTAATTTACATAGTCCATTAACATACCTTTTACTCTTCTTAAAATTTTTTTCCTGTTTTGAGAAATAATTGACATATATCATTGTATAAGTCAAGGTAAATAGCATGATGGTTTGATTTAACTATATTATGACATGATTAACATTACGCATTTAGCTTCTATCCATCATCTCACACAGATACAACAAAACGAGAGAAAAAAATTCTCCTTGTGATAAGAACTCTTAGTATCTTATCTCTTAACAACTTTCCTATATATCATATAGCCATGTTAACTATAGTTGTCAGGTTGTACATTATATCCCTAATACTTATTTGTCTCATAACTGGAAGTTCATACTTTTAAATGTTCTCTTAACATTTATACTTTATCTTGACTCTGTTTTTTGAGTTTTTGCCATAGTGATAAAAATAAGTGTATTTTGAGACATTATTAACTGAGTTAATTTTGACTTCCATTTTCACGAAAGCTGAGTTCCATTGCTTCTGTGTTCCTAGAATTGCCATCTTTATTCGTTCAAATAATTATGTTTATTTCAGAGTTGTCTGTGTAATTTAGAGAACTTTAAAATCCCTATTTATTTTTTGAGAAAGGGAGAGAAGGGGAAGGGCAGAGGGAGAGGGAGAGACTCTCAAGCAGGCTTCACAGCCAGCTCAGAGCCCCACTTGGGGCTCAATCTCACGACTGTGAGATCATGATCAGAGCTGAAATCAAGAGTTCAATGTTCAACTGATTGAGCAACCCAGGTACCTTGAAAATCCCTATTCTATCTCTGAAATTTAATATTTAGTTTTATATTTGTGTTGACCTTACGAGTGTGTTGGAAGTGAAGGCAATGATTGTAGAGAAATTTGTTAGTAGAAAATTGCTAGAGGGTTAGTTTTAATATATTTCCCTGTTGCCTGAGTTCAGACAGTAAGTATGCTTTGTTTAATTTCTGAGCAAGATTCAGCTGGAATTACTACCTATCTTAAGAAGATAAGTGAATAAATGTAAGCATCATCATATCATTAATAGCTAGGGGTAAGACATTTTCTATTTCTTCCCTGGCCATCTAATGTAACCTCAGTGAAGTTTTGCACTGTCCCTTGAAACAGCTATTCAATCACCAGAATTTTGAAGACAGGGTTCATTAGAGCATCTCACATGATCACTAGACAGAGTGGGAGATTAACAATAAGTAACTTGTTTTATGTTGAAAGGAGAAGTTGGGGCACCTGGGTGGGTCAGTCAGTTAAGCGTCTGACTCTTGATTTTGGCTTAGGTCATGATCTCACAAACCATGAGATCAAGCCCTGTGTTAGTCTCTGTGCTGACAGTGCAGAGCCTGCTTGGGATTCTCTCTCTCTCTACCCCTCCTTCCCTCAAAATAAATAAATAAACTTTAAAAAAAAAGACAAAGTTATTTCAAGTTTAGTCATACTATTGAAGTTACCTAAGTAAGAGATATCAGTAGACAGCCAGCTAGAATAATAGGAGATAAAAAGAAGTACATGAATTTGAAAGGTGACAGGAAGGCAGAATCATTAGGATTTGTATGAGACTGGGAAATGGGAATAGTCAAAATATTGCCAGAGATGTGGATTAAATAATTGGTATTGACATATAATTTGGGGAATAATTGAGAAATTCAGTTTTAAGCATGCTTAATTTGAGATGCCTGTAGGATCTCAAGGGAATATTATAGTTCTTAGCTATAGTTAGAGAAAGGGGGCCATCAACTTATAACCATTTAATTTATGAGAAAAAAGAAAATCAATGATGAGTTATTCAGAGATGCTGCTGAGAGCTTCCAATAATGTATACCTCTAAAAATGGCCAACAATCATAGTTTGTGAAATGGGAGGAATGTATTTGCTGAGAAGTCTTTTTCTCTTTAATTTCATTTAAAAACAATATGCAACTACTATTTGGTGAGCAGTGTCTAAAGTTGCAAAACTGGGGAGGTGGGTGGGGGTTTGGGTGGCTCAGTCAGTTAACAGCATCCAACTTCAGCTCAGGTTATGATTTCACAGTTCATGAGTTGGAGCCCCTTGTTTGGCTCTGTGTTGACAGCTCAGAGCCTGCAGCCTGCTTTGGATTCTGTGTCTCCTTCTCTCTCTGCCCCTCCCATGTTTGCACTCTGTCTCTCTTTCTCTCTCTCTCTCTCAAAAATAAACAAACATTAAAATTTTTTTAAGTTGCAAAAGGAACAAAATATAAACCTTGTTCTACAAAAAATGTATAATCTAATGAAGAATATATATTCAAAAGTTAGGATAGATTTGTAATTATATTTATGTTTTTTTTCTCCCCACATATAAAAACTATATTTTTATCAAAAAACTAGGTTGGTCACCCAAATACTATTTTTCTATTATATATATGATATATATAATATATATATATATATGATATCTATAATATATATATAATATATATATATAAATATAATATATATATTATATATATAATATATATTAAATATTACATTACATATATGTATTACATACATATTACATTACCTATATGTATTACATTACATATATATATTACATACATTACATATATGTAATATATATTTGTAATATATATTACATAATTACATATGAACATTTTATATATGTACATATATTTTTTATAAAGTTCTGCAAATAAGTAACTATGGGAAACAGATATAGAGCACCAGGAACCTACAAAGACTCACAAATAGTACTTTAAGTAAAAACCAACCAGTAAAAAATCGCCAGTTTTAAACATCCTAAATTTCTAATAAATAACACTATAATAAATGCAGTGCTTTATCTTTAAAAAGTTCTTATACATTGTTTGGTGGAATTATATGTAGTAAGCACTGTGGCTATTTGAAATGGAAAGAGATAAGTTGGAAAGAAGAATATTATGTTAACCTTATAGGTGAATAACTATAGTTCATTGTCCTGTTTTTCTTTTTTTTATGTATTGGCTTAAAATAGAAACTCAACATTTGTTGTTTGGCCAATTACCTCATAAAGAAATTGCTCATATGGTGCCAAGTGAGAACAGATGCTACAAAATGGCATCCTCCTATACTCGGTTTTATAGTTGTTAATTTCAATCTACTGCAAAAGCTTTTCAATTCCATTTAAAGGATATGATAACGGTGATGTGTGAATCTTTCATTGTTATTAATTAATTTATTTTTGTAGCCTTGTCTCACATAAAACTGTGATTTCTTCGGGCTTGATTCCCTCTTCATTTTTTTCAAAGTGTTTTATTATTTAAATTTTCTCATTACTTAAGTCTTTCCCTTTTGTTCACTATTTGTATTCTCATAACCAACACTCTCATTCATGTGTGAGAGGCTACATTAAACACTTTTGTCAGAAAAGTAAACAATTTTGAGATAACAGCATAGTGTACACCAATTAAGCAACATATGTAGAAAATTGGAGTTACGAGAAAGACCGTTCACTAAGCTTGATGATTTTTTTTTCTTTAGCTGCTTTTCTTTGGTAGGTCCATGCCAAATCATCATTTGAGATATCAGAAATGAGTAGACACATTTTCATGTTTTGATTTTTGTATTCTATTTGTCTACTGAATATGAAAAATATGTGCACTATAGACACATAGTATAATAAAAAAGACAAAATTATCTAATAGGATTAAAGTTAGCAAAATGCTTGGATCTTATATTTCCTATCTGAGGAGAGTGACTAATATTTACATTACTTGATTTTGAAAGAAGTCTTGTTATAATTCTTATTATTAAAAAAAGAATGTATTCAGGATGTGTCCAATATTAACTGCTAAATTAGAGAGACAGGGAGACTGACCCATATTACACAGCATTTTAATAACTACCATAGAGTATCTTGCAATAAAAAGAAACCATGCCATAAACATTATCTTTCCATCTATTCTTGTTTTCTGATTATAAAACTAAACAATATTTTTCTGGGCATGAGGAAATGTCTTTGGGTCTCCACACAAGTGTTCTGGTAATGACAAACTCATCTCATAGAAGGCACAAATCTAAATACTATCATATTTAGATTTGATAAAGGTCTCATTTTTAATTTTCAAGAAATAATGGTTGTGGTAAAAAAAAATTAAAAGAAAGAATTAGGGGTGCCTGGGTGACTCAGTCAGTTAAATGTCTGACTCTTGATCTCTGCTCAGGTCATGATCTCACAGTCCCTGAAATCGAGCCCCGCATTGGGCTCTGTGCTGACAGCACAGAGCCTGCTTGGGATTCTCTCTCTTCCTCTTTCTCTGCCCCTCCCCTGCTCTCTCCCTCTCTCTCTCTCTCTCTCTCTCTCTCTCTCTCTCTCTCTCTTTCTTTCTCTCAAAATAAATAAATAAACCTAAAAAAATAAATAATTATATATGATAATTTTACCTTCAGTTTTTCTCTTTTTTTCCCTCCCAATAAATTTTGTTCAATATGCACGTGTTTACAAATAGGTCTATTCCTTCACCAGTTCCATAATGTATTGTCTTTGCTTCTAAAACAGCTGCCGTGGATTTACTTCAACTAGTCAATGTGAGTATGAGGCAGGTCTAATTACCGTACTTATTTTTCAAAAGGTAAGACTTAAAAAGTAGTAGCACACTGGGGACAAAAATAAGGATGTTACTCTGAAAATTGAGCCTTTTCATGCTTTGAAGGAAGTAGTCACAGAAAAGATATCCTACACTGAGATAAATTTGTAAGAACTGAAGTAGAGATGTTCTGGTAATTTTTTTTTAATCAGTGGAAAGGAAAAGGTGTTCAAATTCATCATTTCTGTTAACTAGTCACAGCATTATTCTCAACCCAGTTTCTGTGTCCCTATAAGACCCAAAAGCTAATTTACTATTACAGATTCACAGATGTTGTTTTATTCATGCTCTAGGCAAGTCTTACTGGTCATACCATATATTTTATTCCTGAATTGCTAATAGAAAAAGTGGAACTATTTCATATTAAAAGAAACACAAAAATAAATGTATTAAAATATTTTATTCTTAAAGCAACCTAAAATATCTATGAATATATTTTCCCTCATTTTATTAAATTTACGTATAAATGCAATACTGCTAAGTTAATGCTGAAGATATAAGTGAGCCACTGAGGGTAAAAAAATACAGAAAAGCTTAATCCAAAAGCAAACATTTTATTGCTGGGTCAAAAAAAAAAAATCTAAAAGGAGTATTTTTTTGGACCATAGAACCCAATGAGAATGCCAAGCCTTAAGCTCCATACTGATATCGTGAAATAATTACTCAAAAGATAGAATACCAAACATAAAAGCTGGTGACCTAAGACGATTGCAAGACATTTTCATTTCTTACTTCAAATCCTGTTCACTCTGTTTCTCCTGTGTCCTTAAATATAAAACAAAGATGTTCTCCTAATTAAACATATTTAAGCCTTTTTTTAAAATCACTGATCCTTTTGAGAATACTGGAAAAAATATACATATACACACATCTACAAAATTTTGCATACAACTTCAGGGTCTCATATGTACCCCACTAAAAGTCATCTGGATGCTATAAGGTATACCATAGTTTAAAACTGCTGGCCTAGGGGCGCCTGGGTGGCTCAGTCGGTTGAGCGTCCGACTTTGGCTCAGGTCATGATCTCACAGTTTGTGGGTTCAAGCCCCGCATCAGGCTCTGTGCTGACTGCTTGCTCAGAGCCTGGAGCCTGCTTCAGATTCTGTCTCCTTCTCTCTCTGCCCCTCCCCCGCTCACGCTTTGTCTCACTCTGTCTCTCAAAAATAAATAAAATGTAAAAAAAAAATAAAAATAAAATAAAAAAAGTAAAACTCCTGACCTAAAACAGTTTATTTTTTAATCTTACAGGTTTTTCTAAACCGTCTACTACCATCATCAAGTCTTCTTAGAATGATAAGCACCCAATAGGTGTTCATCAAATATTAGTGGTTAATAATGATAAACACTTGTTTCCTCTCCTTATACAAATAATAATTTAAAATAAACTGTCATGTGAATTTTGTCATAAATGTTCAGTTCTCATCTCCTAATCCCCATGATAGCAAAAGCAAGGAAATTTTAAGTTTAGTCAACCTTCAGTAACTAGGAATTAACAGGATCAAGGCAGCCTAAAGAAGTTTGTGAGAAAACCAAGATATCCCAATCCTATAGAACTTACTTCTGTGGGCTCAAAAAAATCACAAGTCCAATAAGTTTGGCTAATAGCAAGCAAAAATCATATGTAATTTTATTGGGATAAATGCAGTGATGCCCTTCTGGGGGTGATGGCAATTACCAACTCTCATCATTATTCATTTCTCCTCTCTTTCCTGGACACCCAGAAGACAAAAGTCTCCAGCCTGCTTACAATTAGGGCAATGTGGCTAGTTCCTGCTGGTGAATTATAAACAAAACTCACAACTGTCACTTCTTGGCTGAGACATTTAAAAATACCTGATCTACTCTCTATCTTACTCAGACTATGACAATGACCTTGAAAGCTTCATGTTTATACTGAAAAACCTTAAAATTCGCTTGGAAGGGAGCTTCTCTGGAGAAATAAACTTAGGCCACCAATATTTCAGGGCTAAGAATGGCTTAGCCTAATTTGAGGAACATCCCAGGCTAGATGACATTTGATTTTTTAAGTTAAAATGTAACCGGTAATAGAGTATCATGTCATCTGAAAATAGTGAATGTTTTACTCCTTCCTTGTCAATTTATGGTACTGGCATAAAAATAGACATATAGATCAATGGAACAGAAAACCCAGAAATGAACTCACAACAATATGGTCAATTAATCTTCAACAAAGCAGGAAAGAATATCCAAATGGGAAAAAGACAGTCTTTTCAACAAGTGGTATTAGAAAGCTGGACAGCAACATGCAGAAAAATGAAACTAAACCACTCTCCTACACCATACCCAAAAACATATTCAAAATGGATTAAAGACCTAAATGTGAGACATGAAACCATAAAAATCCTAGAGGAGAACATAGAAGCAACTTCTTTGACATCAACTGTAGCAATTTCTTTCTAGCTATGTCTCCTGAGGCAGGGGAAACAAAAGTGAAAATAAACTATTAGGATTTCACTTCTTCACAGTGAAGGAAACAAATCAACAAAACTAAAAGGCAACCTATGGAATGGAAGAAGATATTTGCAAATGACTTATCAGATAAAGGGAGAGTATTCAAAATATATAAAGAACTTATCAAACTCAACACCCAAAAACCAAACAAGCTAGTTTAGAAATGGGCAGAAGATATGTTTTCTGAATAAACATTTCCAAAGAAGACATCCAGATGGCTAACAGACACATGAAAAGATGTTCAACATCACGCATCCTCAGTGAAATACAAATCAAAACTACAATGAGAAATCACCTCACACCTATCAGAATGGCTCAAACCAACAACATAAAAAACAATAGGTACTGGTGAGGATGTGGAGAAAGGGGAAGGCTCTTGCACTGTTGGTGAAAATGCAAACTGGTGCAGTCCCTGTGGAAAACAGTATAAAGTTTCCTTAAAAGGTTAAAAATAGAACTACCCTATCATCCAGCAATTGCACTACCAGTTATTTACCCAAGGAACACAAAAATACTAATTCAAAGGGATTCATGCACCCCAATGTTTATTGCAGCACTATTTATAATAGCAAAATTATGGACACAGCCCGTGTCCATCAACTGATGAAAAGATAAAGAAAAGGATATACACAATGTAATATTACTCAGCCATGAGCTAGAATAAAATCTTGTTATTTGCAACCACATGGACAGAGCTAGATAGTTTTATGCTAAGTGAAATAAGTCATTCAAAGAAAGACAAATACCTATGATTTCGCTCATATGTGGACTTAAAAAAAAAAAATGAGAAAAAGGAAGAAAAAAGAGTGAGGGGCAAACCAAGGAACAGACTCCTAACTACAGAGAGAAGCTGATGGTTACCAGAGGGGAGGTGGGTGGGGGGATGGATGAAATAGGTGATGAGAGTTAAGGAGTGCACTAGCGATGAGCACTGAGTGTTGTATGGAAGTGTTGAATCACTGAATTGTACACCTGAAAATATTAACAAACATCTTATGGAACAAAACTGCACTACTGCTGGCAATTGTTCCTTAGAATTAATAATTACATTGTAAGTATCCACTATTTTCAACAGTAGAAAACATTACTAATGGCATATGCCAGGAAATTTATGCTCTAAATTGTAGGGTGTATAGATTTCTCCAGAATCCTCCCTAAAATCAGTGACTTAGTTGTCACAGGTGACTTGAGTCCATAGTAACTTTTAAATCAATGCTCAGCATACTTTCTATGATATTAAGAAATATGCACATGCAGCAGGAAGAAAGCTTAACATTCTTTGTAAGCAGTATAATAAAGGTGGTAATTGCTAATAGAATACTTGCAATGACCTAATGCCGAGCCCATAAACACCTACACATTGTCTCAATTGCTCTTAGATGAATCTTGGAAGGTGGCAGACCATTTTTTAGTGCAAACTGGCATTCAATTATGGTCTTCATTTAATTAACTATAGTATTCAAGGTCAATTTGTTCTCTATATACAAGATATTACATCTTCCTTATCCAAAGGAGACAAAGTAGTGTCCCTGCCTTTCTGTCACCAGAGACTGAAATCAGGTTAGCATCTTGTGTAATGATCCCTACAGATAAGAGTACATTGTTCAGCTGAATGGGAATATGGAACAATAGCCTAATCACAGAGCAATAGACTTTGAAAGCTAGAATATCATTTGAGAGGTATTAATTCATCTACACAATTCCTACACTGTGGAAAGAAATAGCAATTCTTCTACACTTGATAGGGAAGCAAAGACACTAAGAAATCAGTGGACACGGATGATGACAAAACAAAGGAGAGCAAGACCTCACAAATGTTCTGTTGTTTTAATCACTCTACTTTTTACTTAAATAAAAGAAGCCTTTCTTGGTTTATATATAAGGCAAGCTCACAAAAATATCAAATGCTATACAGGCACATAAACCAATAGAAAATTCTGCAACCTTGTAGCATGGGCACATGCACGCACACACACACATTTAACTACCATTGATGAACACCTATGAAGTTTCTCCCTTTTCTTCAAAATTACTTCTAACAGCAGCTGCTGATATCTCTTCATTTCTTGCCTCCCTCTCCTGTTTCTCAAAAATTTCTTTTCTCTTTACTGCTGGTCTCTCCTCACATCTTTATCCCACTGCTATCTACCATCATAAGTCATAAGTCTTTCCCTTCCAGGTGTTTTCCATTTTCCCAGGAATATATATTTTTTACACCTCACCCCCGGGCATCTCAAATTCCTTATCTCCACTTACTGCACCATTAACTCAATAAAGTTTAGTTACAGAGACAATTTTCCTTACAAGGTAAGGAAAGGACTGTGTAGAGTTGGCTGGGAAAGGGGCAAAATAAACATGTAAAAACTGATATTTAATAAAGATTTTGTTGTCACATCCTTTTATATGCATACATATATAGCTCTGTTATTTCACCAAAATTATGGTAATACCTGAGTCAATAGATTTTACTTCAGCCACTAATTTTACCTCTTTTTTCACTTTAGAACTCTTGCTGTCTCAAAATATTTAGTCAAATCCGTTCAGCCAGAAGTTTTCTATTTCACACATCTCCAAATCCAGAGATGCCAATCCCAGAGATCTTAAAATGTGTAAATCAATTAAGGTAATACTTGCCTAACTTACCTGATGGATAGAGGACTTGGGTAGGGATAAAATTCATCCATAGAAAAGGTCAACTTATTAAAGTGAGACTTCGCCTCTTTTACATTCAGTCATTTATAAAATAGAGTTAAAAATAACTTGCATCACCCTCAAAAAGTTGCAACTAAATGTTATAATATATATTAAATCTCTTGAGAATTGCAAAATTCCAATCCAATGAAAGGTATTTATGTTGCCTTTTTATCACCCAGCCAGATGGTGTTAAATGGGGTTTCTTGGACACCTGTTTTTTTTCATTGCTTTTCAGGTGTCCTCTTATGCATATTTGTGGTATGGACTCAGGCATTCTATATGATTATTTAAAGCAATGAGCAAAGAATTAAGAGAACAGATTCTAGAATTAAACCATCTAAGCTCAAATTCTGGGTTCTGCCACTTACTACCCATAAGACTTTGGAGATGTCATTTAACCTCCTTATGCCTCTGAATCTTCATGTGTAAAATGAAGATAAAGCTAGCACCTAACTTAAGGTGTTGCTGTGATAATTTAAAGTGTTAAAATGGATAGTATAATCCCCAGTAGCACATGAAAAGTGTTATATAAATTACAACACAAAAATCAAAAGCCTTACATAACTGAAAATATTACTGAAAGTTGCTAATTTAAGCTTCATGTGTTTGCAAACATAAGGCACTATGCCCCAATATACTCATGTTGATTTTCTAATGGTGGTTATATTTTACTGTACATTATAGACGTATCATTTAGTGAAGGGAATAAAGTACATGGGAACAGATAGATTTTGGGAGTTGAATTACATATTTATCTTTAAGTAAGTTATTTAACATCTTGAGGTTTTATTTTGTGGCAACTTCAAAGTAATTGAAATAATGATTCTTAAGATTTTTGTGAGGTGTAGGGGCATCTGGGTGGCTCCGTCGGTTGAGTGTCTGACTTCGGCTCAGGTCATGATCTCTCAGTCCGTGAGTTCGAGCCCCATGTCGGGCTCTGTACTGACAGTTCAGAGCCTGGAGCCTGCTTCGGATTCTGTGTCTCCCTCTCTCTCTGCCCCTCCCCTGTTCATGCTCTGTCTCTCTCTGTCTCAAAAATAAATAAACATTAAAAAAATTTTTTTAAATGAAAAAAAAAAAAGATTTTTGTGAGGTATAATATGAAGGTCTTCATACTATTCCTGGCAAATGGGGTATAAGGAAAACCTGTTAGTTGCCTTCCTTTGTTGATAGGGGGATGGGGTGTGTGTGTTTTCTAATAATATTTACTACATGTCAGGTTCCTGAGGACTTCATACTCACCTTCTGAATTTCAACTGAGGAACCAACCTCGAACATTAAAATAATCATATTATTAAGAAAGGTTACTCTAAAAAGGTGACTCATAACCTGTGTCCCAGGCCCTTTAGGAGAGCCTGGGATTATTTTTATAAAACATCATATACATGTGTCCTGGTCTGCTGATTGCATCAAGAATGCGGCACACATACAAGTATTAACAACACACAAAATCACTTAAAAACATGAAATTTTTTTTGTTTTCATAACATTGTCTCAAGAGATACTAATAGCATATAATCATTTTAGGAAATAATAAAACTGTCTGTTAAGACCGGTCTTTATCCTAAAAACCTGGAAATCACTAGCCAGAAGACTAGATCACTTTAAAGTTATTTTAAATCTCTGATTCAAAGCAGGGCTCTTATTTTAACTGTCCGTCTTCCCCCACACTCTAGTTATTTTTATAGTTTCCTCTTTATGCTCTGATTTTACAGTGTGACTGCTCATGCATATTTGTTCCAGGGCTAAATTACTAATATGCATAGTGCATAGAATCATGCGCTCTCAGAGTTAAAAAAGACCTTAAAGTCATCTAGTTCAACCATCCATCAGATGCATGAATTATTCCTACTTATGTCTACATCCACTTTCATGGTGCCTTAAATATACCCTAGACATTAGCCCTATAGCCAAACATTAACTCTGACTCTAAGTGGAATTCTTAATTCATCAGCACTTTTAAAACTCCCCACTTGTAACAAAAATCTCAGTTAAAGTGTATTTAAGCGCTACTTTCACAGATTCTCTATAATATATATTGAGCTAGCTCATCATCACTACCCAAGTCACTCTCATGTGTTACATTAGATGCCTGGGGAACTACATTAACTCTTTCAGACCACAAGGATATTGAGTGTTCAAAGTGTAGCAACTGTAGTAAAGAGTTATATACCAGAGAGAAGCATGAATAATAGATAGCTTTACAAGAAGTAAAATAAAGAGTTCCAGAAATAAATGACCTCTATAAGAATGGTGCTTTTTAGTACATTTTAAATACAAAAGAAACAGATTATTAAATACTGTGAGCCACCATTTAAATGGATTTCATCTGAAATTTAAATCTATATAGGCACTCACTCTTTAAAGCATCACATTAAGAGAGAGTTACATTGCCTGTTACAGACCTCATATTGACAGAGAGATGTTGTGATAATGACAGTCATTAAAATAACTGCCTAGTCAGTCTTAAAATGATAGGCATTAAATTTCTGTTTATTAACCTTTAACTTCCCTTTTGAGTTTTCAATGATACACAATGAAAAGTACTGAATTGAAAATTTTCCTCCATTCTCTTCTTTTCCTTTCCTTTAATTTTTCCCCTTAAGAGTCATATGCTATTCATGTAGCTTTACAACTGACATTAAAAATAATGCATGATTAAAGTATTCATTGTACTTTCACAGAATGGATTCGTGTCCAATAATTTTGGACATAAAAATAAGGAACATTATTCTTCACAAAACCTTTTTCTTCTTTTCTTACATTCGCTGCTTTTGGAAATTGAGTGTATTCTACAGAGGCTAGCATTAATTTAAGGACCAAGATAGAGTAGAAAAGATACCATTTATGATAAAAACCGCATAAATCTGAATCTTCTACATCCTGTGAAATGAGCTGAATTCTAGTTTCTTTAAACACACAACATAGCAATCACTTATTCAGGTAGGTTATTAGTATCAGAAAGTTCTACGAAATACTGAATTCTGGTAGCTCTAAGAAGTGCAATGGATGTGCAAAGTTCTCACAGAATTTATTGTATAAAATACTTTGTGGTGGTTTTCTGTTGTTGCCATTACAAATTATTACATATGTAGGGGCTTGAACAAATTTATTATGTTTTCAGTTCTGTAGGTCAGAAGTCCTGCAGTCTTCCCAGGCTATAATAAAGGTTTCTGTAGTCTACATTCACCTTCTGCAACTCAAGAGGAGGATCCATCTCCTGCTTAATTGGACTGTTAGCAAGATTCATTTCCTAGAAATTACAGGACCCCACTTCATTGCTGGCTATTGATGGGGACCTTCTCCGGAGTCTAAACATTGCCACATTCCTTGGTTCAAGGTTTTCTTTCTCCATTTTTAAAGCCAGCAATATCAAGTCCCTCTTATGCTTCAAATCTGCATTCCTTCATTTTCCATCTCATCTCTCTTACCCAGCCAGAACAATTTCTGGATTTTAAAAACTGATGTGATTATATTGGGCCTCCTGTATATTTTAGGATAATTTCCCCATTGCAAGGTCTGTGTCCTTAATCACATCTGTTAAGTCTCTTTTGCCTGTAACATAATGCATTCATAGGTTCCAAGGACTCAGGTGTGGACATAATTGGTGGGACATTATTCTGTTTACCATGCATTTTAAGAGGGTAGGTTGAAGTGTTGATATTCTAGGGTGTACTAACATTGGGCGTGGGGAACCTAGAATAAAGACTTTACTCCAAATTTCTTCATATGTTACTAAAAGAAGCTATGCTAATAACAGTTGTGTGATTTAGCATAACTATATATTTTAAATAAAGTGGATAATTAAGGTATTATAGTAAAACATGCCAAAAAATCAACAATCATATGTATTTTTGCATATTACTGGAAAAATTGAAAACTGTCTTGATTATTTGTACTGGATGGTGATTGATCTTGCCATCAAACATTCTTTCACCCTCTGGTAACCTTGCCCAGAATTTTCTCCAGGGACCTAAGCTCCTTCCTCACTCTCAATTCAGGTACTTCTAAACAAAGCAGAACCCAGTGATGGAACATCTGGCTAGGCCTGAGCAATTCAGCACAGCACATTCCCTTAACCACTTACCTGAATTGATCTGCTTCAAGTTCTATCTAAATTTTAAAAACAGGAAGGGGGACAAAACAGAAGAGACTCATAAATATGGAGAACAAACTGAGGGTTGCTGGAGGGGTTGTGGGAGGGGGGATGGGCTAAATGGGTAAGGGGCATTAAGGAATCTACTCCTGAAATCATTATTTCACTATATGCTAATTTGGATGTAAATTTTAAAAAATAAAAAATAAATAAAAATAAAAATAAATAGAAAACAAAACTTTTCAATAATATTTAGAGGGTTGTTTTCCCTGATCCCCAACAAAAAATGGAGAATCTGCCAAATGGTTTTCAGAAGTCACATAACGTTAGTAAGAAAACTTGATGAAGGTATCACCAAAAATAATTATAAACAAGGATGCCAAAATCTAAGTGCAATAGTAGAAAATTAAATCAAGCAATGTATTAAAATAACATAACACAACTTAAAGGGTTTATTTGAGAAATGGAAAGATGCCAACATCATTAAGATTAAGAACATTAAAGTCTATCAAAAGATGTATTGTCTCACCTATTTGCAAAGTTTAAGAATACCTTTACTTCAGGTACAAAACTATTGGAACTAAAATTATTTTATGCATGTGTGATTTTTTATGTAAGTTTTTAAATGAAATATAACATACATGAAAGTACAAAAGTTTTCAAATGAAAAGCTTGATAAAACTTCGCAGATTGAATGCTTATATATATATTTCAGAATCCCCTTTCCTGACACAAGTCATAGGCCTGACCATATAAACTCTATCCTGACTTCTAACATTATAGACTCGTAGTGTGAAAATATAAAAACAAAAACAAAAAAATGTAGAAGTGCCTGATGTATCTTTCTCCAGGCAGGATTCACCCTTTCTTCTTTTCATGTAATGGTAACTCTTTGTTATGTTATCAACACCCAATTAAGGATTTCAGTTGGGTTCCTTCTCCTGATAAAATTACTGCTCCGGAGGCTTCACCTCCCAGGGTTCTTAACTTTCTTGATATGCCCATCACTGCTGTTCTCCCAAGCATACCCTGAACTTTGTTCCCTGTCTCCATGGCACAGACTGACAAATCACCATTCAGCTTGTAAAGCCTGTTTTTGTTTTTGTTTTTAACATCCCTCCCCACAAGCTTTACATACGTGCAAATGTCTTCAGAAAACCCCAGTCATGTGTTTGTTGACTCTGAAGTTCAACTTCATCCCTCCATGCAAGACTATAAAAACAACAACAACAACAAAACATTGCTTGTTTCTATTACCTCAAACTTGGTCCTATCTCCTAGGAAAATGACAAGATACTCACTCTTCACGGCACCCAGAATCAGGTATGCCCCCAGCAATAAAAGTGGCTGCAGATTATTAACTCAAATCTCTGGCTCTCCAACTCTAGAATCTTAATGACTCTCAAAACCCTTTATTCAGCAGCATTTTAACCTTCTCTAACATAAATGTTATAGTTTATTTTGTCAGGAACATTTGTCTGTGTCATGAATATCTCCACCCTTTAAAAGTAGAAATCTTTACAGTTTTCAATTTATGTACATAGTATTGTGCCATTGATCTAGGTTATTTCTTAATACTTGGCCCATGGGATCTTCTTTAAGATTTATCAATGATGTGTAAGGTACATTTAGTTTGTTATTTCTGACTGCTGGCTATTAATTCAAGTAGTATCTGTTCTATTTTACACATTTACCTACCCATTTCCTTAATGTAGGAACACAAAGGAGTAGGTTTCCATTAACACAACTCTTTCTGGGTCAGTTTTAGATATACTCTGTGTCTATAGTCAAGGGCAGAATTGCTGGTTCATTAATAAGATTTATAAACAGGCGCACTTGGGTGGCTCAATTGGTTAAATGTCCCACTCTTGGCTTTGGCTCAGGTCATGATCTCACAGTTCATGACATTGAGCCCCTCATCAGACTCTGAACTGACAGCATAGAGCCTGCTTGGTATTCTCTCTCTCCCTCTCTCAAAAGTAAACAAATTAAAAAAAAACACAAGATTTATAAACGTACATCTTATTCTATGCTATTTTTTAGGACTATTGACTTTTATGTTGCTCTTATATCTGGAAAACTTGCTACAAGTTTTGCTTAGTTCTTATTTTTTTTCTGGGACAGTGACTATTCTACGTTTGTGCTTTTTTTTTTTCAGACATGGAAAAGTATTGCCCCTTCCCTTTCACATTGCATACTCTCACTTGTTCTTATTTTATTTATTTGCTTAAGTCAGAGCTTTCAGTGTTTCATTTATGAACTAGAAGTAATATCAGGTATTCTCTTCTTGTTGCCAAATGAATGAACATTTTTCCCATAAAGTATGACATTTAATTTTATTATATTTTATAAATGATATTTTATTTTATTATTTTTAATTTTTTAATGATTATTTATATTTGAGAGAGAGAGAGAGAGAGAAACAGAGCACAGGAATGGGCAGAGAGAGAGAGAGACAAAGAATCCAAAGCAGGCTCCAGGCTCTGAGCTGTTAGCACAGAACCCGATGTGGGTCTTGAACCCCTGAACCATGAGATTGTGACCTGAGCCAAAGTCGTTCTCTTAACTGACTAAGCCACCCAGGAGCCCCTAATTTTAGTTGTTATATAGGCTTTGTCAAACTAAGGAATTTTCTCTGATATGATGAGATTTTATAATAACTACTTTTTATTTTATCATGTATTTTCTCCATTATTTTAGAAAATGATTGCATTTCTCTTTCAGCCCATCACTGAGATAGACCATACCAACAGATTTTCTGGTGTTAAAACATTGTCAGTTCTACTTGGCCATGATGTGCTATTATTTTCATTATACTGTTGCTTCTAGTTTGGATTTAAGATTTCTAAAGGAAATAAAATATTTTTAAGTAAAATGGTCCTAAAACTGTTTTGGTTACACTGTGTTTATGTGATTTTAGAAAATGGTTGTTTTATTCAGATCTTAACTTTGAAACATTTTCTTCCATTTCTCTTTTCTAAAATTGAGCATATTACATAAGGGTCATCTTGAATGTTAAAGTTTAGTAGAACACACCTGTCAAGCCATCTGAATTTGAGGGAGTTTGGTTAGGGATATTTTTTGTTATTCATTCAATTTCTTCAAAAAATGTTTTTACTTATTCGACTTTAATAATTTTCCATACAGCATAATAGCATCTATTTGGCTAGGTTTTCCTTGGCTATCTTTTTTTTAACTATATGTATTGAATTTTTACCTCAAAAATGTTTAGCTTTCAGCTAGAAAATATTCTGTACTCTATTTGCTTCTCCTTGAGAGACCTTATCCATTTCACAAAGTACTCAAACAAAAACTCATAAAAACAAACTCTTCAGTATTTTTATCTTCTTCCATCTGATGCCTTAGAACTCAAAAGTGAGTTTTCATTTTTCTTTCCCTTGTCATGACTTTTCATTTCTTCAGTGCTAGGTCAGTCTATTTCTCAAGAAGTGGAACAAGAGAATGAAATAAAGTATAGTAGTCTGTGCTCTAGAAGATTGGTAGGGAGAACAAAACAAAAGAGAAACAGCAAATTCTAATTTCTGTGCTAAGAGACATGGAGGTAGCACCTGTGCTCCCAGAATCCCAACCTGTGGGTGGCAACTCTCACTCAGCCATGCTGTACTTTTCTCCATTTCTAACAGAAATGGTACTCAGCAGACTGAGACAGTTAAAGATGATTTAGTTTCATTAGTTTGTCTGGACATTTTGATTGGTTAATTCTCACCTCAAGCGGAGAATCAAGGGAAGTCCGGCTATTGGATGCTTTCATCTTGTCTCTCCCCTAGTGCCAAGGAACAGGCATTCCCAGATTTGAATGGTTAAGTGAATCTGATAGTCGCATGACCCAGCATCTGCAACTTGCCTGCCCTGGTTTTTACTCTTACCCAGGGAAGTTGAGAACAGGGAAACAAAGTCAGACATGCTCAAGGTGTCATGGTTCTTAAATATCTGTAATTTTTATCTCCTTTTTCTTTAAAATAGTTACTATTATCTTTTATAAGTTTATTCATTTATTTTGAGAGAGAGAGCAAGAGCGAGCACAAGGTGGGGGGGGCAGAGAGAGAGAGAGAGAGAGAGAGATAGAAAGAATCCCAAGAAGGCTCTGCACTGACAGTGTAGAGCCTGATGAGGGGCTTGCACTCACGAACTGTGAGATCACAGCCTGAGCCAAAATCAAGAGCCAAACACTTAACCAACTGAGCCACACAGTCACCCCTAAAATATATAATATAATCGTAAGTGCATGCAAATAATAAAATATGATAATAAACAGATTATTCAATGATACGATTCATAAAATAAAGTTTTTCTTCCACACACATGTCCCTCATCCTGCAGTCCACCCTCAGCACATACTAATGTCATCAATAGCTGTTTGAGTGTACTTTCAGAGACTTTCTATTCATATGGGCACAAGTACACATATACTGTGAATCATAAATGTTAGCATACTATTCTCAGGATCTGGCCTTTGCCTTTTTTCTATTTATCATATCACGTCATCACATATATCTGTAAAAGTGGCCCATTTTTTTTTTAATAGCCACATACTATGTTCCCAGTTGCATGAATAGTACCGTCATTGAGAATGGCTCTGAGTCAACTTTCCTCTATCAAACAACAGGACCCAAAGGAGGAAGAGGAAACTTAGGGAGAAAGGATCTCATGTGTGTTCTCAAATACATGAATACATTGTGAAATGGGAGCCACCTGGCATTAGCAAAGAACACATCAGATGAAAATCACAATTGTCCAAATAAAAAGAAGAAATAGGCAACAAACTGATTATTGAATACTGTAAACTTCTAATCAATTAGAGGTTTGGCTGAAAATATGACAGAACCTGGAGAAAACTTTGATGAAGAAATAGAGATAATGAGTAGAATGATATAAAAAATATATTATTAAAAAAATAGCATTTTTGGCACCTAGGTGGCTCAGTCATTTGAGCATCTGATTTCGGCTCAGGTCATGATCTCAAGGCTCCTGAGTTTGAATCCCCTGTTGGGCTCTGCGCTGACAGCTCAGAGCCTGGAGCCTGCTTCAGATTTTGTGTCTCCATCTCTCTCTGCCCCTCCCCAACTCATGCTCTGTCTCTCGCTCTCCCTCAAAAATAAACATTAAAAATTTTAAAAGAAAATATTTAAAAAGTAGAATTTAAGCATTTTGTACTTTTATCTGTGATATCTAGATATCCCAGCAGTTTCCCATTTCTTAATCATTTGAGGATCACCCTACATTTTAGATGGATCCTAAGATTTGCATATTTTCAACTGATTATTTAAGGTTCTATCTTAGGTCTTTCTCCTCTGTGTGGATAGACAGATGGATGGATGGATGGATGGATAGATGGATGGATGGACAGATAGATAAGATAGATAGGTATAGATATGTATATGCACATAGACATATGCATACACATATGTGCATATATTCACACAGATACTTTTTGTGAGGGAAGAGAGGAGGTGATTGTAGAAGTTGTGGAAGCAGGGATATTTAGAATATCTTGATTCTTTTCAGATAGTTGGCTAATAATTCTGGAGGCACACAGTTTAAATGTTCCAAGTAACTCACAGTAGTTGTCTTAGTCTGTTTGAGCTGCTCTAACATAACACTACAGACTGGGTAGCCTATAAACAACAGAAATGCATTTCTCACAATTTGGGGGTATGGAAGTTTGAAATCAGGGTCCCAGCATGGTCACATAAGGGCTCTCTTCTGAGATGGAGACTTCTCATATTCCCACATGGTAGAAAGGGCAAGGAACTCTCCAGAGCCTTTTTTAAGGGGACATTAATCTCATTAATGAGGGCTTCACCCTCATGGCCTAATCATCTGCCAAAATCCCGCCTCCTAATATTATCATCATGAGCATTAAGATTTCCACATATGAATTTGGGGGTCTACAGACATTCATGCCATAGCAGTAGCATAGAAAGTTGTATTTAGATTGCTAGCACTTCATGTCTACTAAACAACTATGGCCAGACCATAAAAGAGTCGGAATGTCAGTATGAATTTAGCCATCCATGTTCTCCATGTCTTTACCCAGGGACCCCACCTACCAGCCACTTTGGCGAATATGCTTAGGTCAAGATTGCTATCAATCTGTGCAGCCAAATACCATTAGAGCAGATCATGAAATAAGGCATTATATAATAGCTGCCATGATACGTTCACAGTTACTTAATGAGCTCTCTCCTAGAGTCTCATTTCTGATTCTGCCTCCCTCTTACTTTCTGCTATTGACTGGTTTTCCCATATTTGAGAAACACAAACTTTTGGACTACTGCTCATTCATTTCCCCATGACAAAATCTGAGAACCTACCAGGGTCTGCTTTTACCTTCCACTTCTTCCCTTACAATGAATGAAATGTTGTTTGTTTGTTTTTCTCCCTATCATAGGCAAATCTTTTCCTCCATAGCACTCAGTAAAAATATCATATTCTCTTTTTTTTTCTATCTTGACTTATCAATATCTCCCTAATTAGATTATTCTCATTCACATAACAGGCTGTCTGTGGTTTTCTAGGTTAAGTATTTTGTAGCCTCTCTTGACTTCATACCTCTACTAGCAAAAGTTCTCCACAAACTTCTTCCAAAAATTGCCTGCATTTTTTACCTCCCTTTTCTGACATCACTTCTCATGCCACTCCAAACTAGCTTTCGTCCATCCCCACCAACTACTTCAATGAATCTGCTTGATCTCAGATTACTAACAAACTACTTTTCTCGTCGGTTCTATAACAACACACAATTTTAACTTCCTATATAATTCTCTGCCTTCTTTTTCACATTCTTCTCTGAAAATTTCTCCATATTAACCAGCCCTTAAAATGCTGCCATTTCTTGTGAATTGGTCCTGGACCCAACTTCTCTCTCTATGCTCACTCTGTAGATGAGCTCATTCTCATGACATTAAAACTGTTGACTTACTGATGATTAAGAGATTTATCCCATTTTTTCTCTGAGGTACATACACCTACATACTTGAACTCAACATAGTCAAATCTAAACTCTTGACTTTATCCAATTCCAAACTATGCCCCTCTCATTATTCAGTTGCTCAAGTTTAAAGTATTCACATTATTGTCCAGAAGAGTACCATCCATCAGTTAGCAATCCCAGAGGAATAGAGTACTGTGTACTAGTTATCAATCCCAGAGTAGGACTCTAAATACTTCTGCTCACTGCATCTTGGTATATAGAAGTTAACGAAGGAAACACAACACAATCAGGCACAGGATGGAATAACACCTTACATAGAGAAGAAACAGCAAGATTAGCTTCAATAGTAGGCATTGGTCCCCTGTGGCTAGTGGGTCTTTCCAGATGGTCATTTCAGGGGCAATTTGCCTAAATTTACCCACCTTGTGCCACAGTAAAAGAACCCGGTCTCCTCTCAGATGACAGATGTAACCAGTGAGGTTGGCCTTGTGCCATGTGACACACATCCTTTTGGAAGAGACAATCTGAGAGCATTCACTAAGCCTGAACGAAAGAAAAGATATCCCCACACAAGGTATTAAGTCTGGCACAAGCTCTGTAGACTCTTTATCTCTTGCTGAGAAAGTGTCTCAAGCCCCAGGCCCATTGTTATGCAGCCAGCAAAAGCTTAAACATTGTATGTGCAAAACTGCTTTTCCCAATAACTCTCCATCTTTTCTACCCCCAGCTTACATCAAATCATGGTTACCACAGATATATCACCAGAGCCAGTTCACTTTTCTCTACATCCACTGCCCACAATGTTAGACCAAGCCACTGTGATTTCTTCTAAGACCATGGTATTCTAATAGTCCCCTGACTTTCTTTCCTTTTCCTTTCACTCAAATTAATTCTGCACAGAACACCCACACTATAATTACAAAAGAAAAAGTCATATTCTGTAGTCCCTGGTTAAATAATTTAATTGTTCTTGATATAAAAGTCCACATAACTGCCAACAGGTCTCTGTTTCACCATCTCCTCCAATGTGGTTCCTCTCTCACTCACTATGGCTTACCCACTCTAGTGTTTAGTTCCTTGAATCTACATAATACTTCCCTGTCCTGGAGTCTTTGAATTGTTGGTTCCACTGCCTGAAATGCTTTTTTGCTTTGATGAAGACATGGCTGATGATGTCTCATTATGCAAGCTTCACCTGAAATTTCAACTTCTCAGAAAGGACCTCCCAACCATCTTAAGAGGTCTCTACTACTAGGATCATCACCATCCATTTTTACAGCATTTTGTAATTTTTTGAAAATTCGACTTGTAATTTTTTCTTTCTCATTTTAGGTGTGCATATAACCTTAAATTTATCATGAAAGAAAATTAACAGAAAGTGCCTGGTGGCTCAGTCGGTTAAGTGTCTGACTTCGGCTCTTGTCATGATCTCGTGGTTTCTGAGTTCTAGCCCCGCGTGGGGCTCTGTGCTAATAGCTCAGAGCCTAGAGCTTCCTTCAGATTCTGTGACTCCTCCTCTCTCTGTCCCTCCCATGCTGATGCTCTGTCTCTCTCTGTCTCTCAATAATAAATGTTAATTTTTTTTAAAAAGAAAGAAAATTAATTGTGTCATTGTTATGTTTTTTTTAAACACAGCTACTTATACTTAGCAGGCAGCCAAAAACAACTTTGCCATTAACTGAGTTATGCCATAAATATGAACTGGAAAATTAAATATTAGACAATTAAAAGATAAATAATTGTTGAAATAATAAAACAAATAAACAAAACCACTTCCACAGTCCTCCCTTATAAATACCCACACAAGTATTTGAATAACCTCCAATCTTTGGTACATGCATGTTTCTCTGATATCAACATTCAATAAATTGTTTTAATTTTTTTAACATTTATTTATTTTTGAGAGACAGAGACAGAGCATGAGTGGGGGAGTACATAGAGAGAGGGAGATACAGAATGTGAAGTAGGTTCCAGGCTCTGAGCTGTCAGTATAGAGCCTGACTCAGGGCTCGAACCCACAAACTGTGAGATCATGACCTGAGCCAAAGTCAGATGCTTAACTAACTGAATCACCCTGGTGCCCCAAGAAATAGCTTTGAACCTTAATAAGATAATGAAGTTTTCTTTACAAAATTTCCATGTTCATGATGTTCCTTGCTCTTACCTGCTAAATACTGTGCCTACTGTTTGGATTCAATCAATATACATTTTTATCCAAAGTAAGAAAATATTACTTCTAAAAATAATATTTAATTGAATTCATGTAAGATTTTGATGATTTTAGAAAGCTTCAATATAACTATGAAATTGTGGCATCTGACAAAGAATACTTTTTGTCAGTGCTTGGGGAAAGCGGATAAAAGAGTGGAAAATTGATTAGGTAATGTTTTGTGTGTGGGAGAGTGCCTTGTCCTAACAATTTAGTATCTGTAATACAGAATATAAAAGAATCATTGTTTGAAAGCTGTGATAATTTTCCTTTGAAGGGTAGTCTTTAGTTTTGTGCAAATACCGAATGATTTCCAATTACCTAATGGTGTAACTCTATGTCATGAAGTCCTTGAGTCAAATTGTCTCCTAGATATGATAGTGACTCACAGAATATCTCTGACAAAGAAACAATATGCAATAGAAAAATTATTAATAGAAAAAAATAACTGCCAGAATCCTAGGGAGAAAAATATTTTTTTTATTTTGTTTTTTTTTTTCCTTTTCAATCTAGTTAGCTGATAGCTATGACCTTTCTCTACCATTACATTCCTTATAGATGTAAGTTCCAAAAGATCATTTGTCTGTATCATGTGTGTGATGAAAAAAGGAGAGGAGCCTGCAGTGACTTTTTGATATTATTTATCAATATTTCTATTCATCGGTCTGTAATCAACAATTGTGAAAATACATCAATGATCATGTGGGATGTTAAAAATGATTATTTTAAACGCTATTTCTAAAATGGAGTACTTCATTGTTCTATATAGATTTACTTCATAGGGCAGATGAATAAAATCCAAGGGTTGGAAGATGGTACACATCCATTAAGAAATATTTAAGTATCTAATATGTGCTAATCCCTGATACAGATCCTGAGAATACAGCAATAAATATGGCATAAAAGATCCTTGCTTAATGGAGCCTGACTGGGGGAAAGGGAGAGAGATAATTAACGATTAACAAGTAATTATACACCATTATTTCTATTTTAGATACAGAAATACTTTTAGATATTTTAGATACAGATATCTATTTTAGATAAAGTGAGAGTTTATGCAAATGACTTTAGAAAGAATAATCAAGGAGGTCTCTCTCATGAGGAAACATATAATCCCAGATCTGAGTGATGAGATAAAAAAAAAAAAAAAAAAAAACTTGAGGAGTATCAGTACAAAGTTCATACAATGGGAAACAACTTGGCATTTACAAAAAACAAAAAGAAAGCTGGTGTGTCTGGAGCATAGTGAAGGCAGGAAAATGGGCACTTGATGAAATCAGAAAAGTAAATGGGGCTTCTTAATACAGTACCTTGTGAAAAGGTCGATTCTGGATTTTACTGTCAGGACAATGGGAATGCAGGAGTAGTTTTTTGTTTGTTTCTTACAGAGAAATGCACATATTTACTGTATACAATTTCGTGAACTTGGACATATGCAAACACCCATAATGCCACCATCACAACCAATATAAAACATATTCAACACCTCCCAGGTCCTCTACCCCTGGTTTCCTTATTTTTTAATTTTTTTTTAATGAAAGAGATAAAAAGTGAATCAAGATGCCAAGAGAACAGTGGATTAAAAAAAGTGGCAGGCAGGATAATCGTGGAAAAAGGAGTGTCCCTTAAGAGTTCTTGCATGGGCGGGGGGGGGGGGGAGCCAAGATGGCAGAACAGCATGGAAGTTTTTTGTGTGTCTCACATCCATGAAATACAGCCAGACCAACACTAAACCATCTTCCACACCTAGAAAACTGATCTGAGGATTAACACAACAATCTGCACAACCTGAACCACAGGTACAGCAGGTACACGGTGCAGAGAGGTGCACTTGGGGACAGAGAAGCTGTAGAGGGCAAGGAGGTGCTTTTGCGTGGGGAGAGAGGATGGAGACGGTGGGGAGAATACAGGAAAAGGACCCCTCCTCAAAAGCAGCTGGAGAGAAAGTAGAGGGTTTAAATTCCATTAAGACTGTAAACAGGGGGAGCACACAGAGTCTGCAACTCCACAGCTCAATACCTGATGATGCTCTGGTGGGAAGGGTAAATACCCAGGAGCAGAGTGGAGTCTGGGAGGTTCTAAGGCCACATGAGGAGAAGCGGTCCCACTGCTGGAAGGACATTTGGAAGTGGCTGTGAGGCAACCTGGGCCCAGCAGACCCCAGAGAACTGCTGCATTTGCTGGTGCTGTAACAAGGTTGTTAAGGGTGAAGCCTGGGCCCGGATGTGTGTTGTGATTTTCCATAATCCCTGAAACGCTGCTGCTACACTATCTCATGAACCTTTTCTGGGGCGGGCTGGCACCTGGCCTCAGTCTCTGGGCTTCGGTAGCAGCACAGTAATGCAAACCTTCCTGGATGTGGCTGGCATTTGGCCATTGCTCGGTGGGACCCTCCCGCAGAGGGGCAGAACGGGTCAAAGCTGAAGTCCTTCAGAAGTAAGGGGTCGGTGAAAACAGCCACATTTGAGACAAAATTTGGGAGAGAGGTACTACCTGAGGCTTGGTCACGGACATCGTGAAAGAGGGGAGTGGATGAAAGCTGAAGACAAAGGATGGGTGCATGGTTGCTGACCTGGGAATACAGAGTTCCGATACTAGAGACTGGGTAGATGAATGATGCCATTTTCACCACTCCCGCATATGCGCATATGCACCTACAAGCAGCACAGCAATCCACCCCAGTAGGCTAGCAGCACAATCTAGTGGAGAATGGAGTCATTACACTAAGCCCCGCCCAACTAGGCAAACCTAGTCCTTCAAGAACAGAAGTCTCACTGCCCGCTTAGTTTATGGACTATAAAGTGCTTTATAGTCTGACTTCTAGGAGAAAACGAACTAATTTCAGTCATATTTCAGTCTGTTAGCAGGTCTGTCTATTCAATTTTCTTTTTTTCTTTTTGTTTATCTTTTTCATTTCTTTTTCTAGAATACAGAAAGAGAACAAATTTATTTTTATTTTCAATTTTTATTAAAAATATTTTTCTTTAATTTTTTTACTGTATTTTTTTTACTTTGGTGTAAATTTCTTCATTCTATTTTACTTCCATCATTTTATTTTAGTCTACTTCAGTGTATTCATTTTTTCAAATTTTCAAATGATTTCCCTTTTTTCTCTTTTTCTCCTTTTTTTTCGTTTCTTTTCTTCTTGAATACAGAAAGAGAAAAAATTCATCTTTATTTTTAATTTTTATTAAAAATATTTTTCTTTAATTTTTTCTACTATATTTTTTACTTTGTGTAAATTTTTGCAAATTCTAGTTTACTTCCATCATTTCGTTTTACTCTACTCCAGGGTATTCATTTTTTCAAATTTTCAAAGGTTTCTTTTTTTTTTTTTCTTCTTTCCCCTTTTTTTCTCTAATCTATCAAGCCACTTTCAACACACAGACCAAAACACACCTAGGATCTAACATCCTTTATTCAATTTTGTGTGTGTGTCTTTTTATTTTTTTAATTTTAATGATTTTTTAATTTTAATTTTTTAATTTTAATTTTTTCTACATCATGAATCCCTTTTCTCCCTTCAAAATGATGAAATGAAGGAATTCACCCCAGAAGAAAAGACAGGAAGAAATGACAGCCAGGGACTTAACTGACACAGATACAAGCAAGATGTCTGAACCAGAATTTAGAATCACAATAATAAGAATACTAGCTGTAGTCAAAAATAGATTAGAATCCCTTTCTGTGGAGATAAAAGAAGTAAAAACTAGTCAGGATGAAATAAAAAATGCTATAACTAAGCAGTAATCACAAATGGATGCTACAGTGGCAAGGATGGATGAGGCAGAATAGAGAATCAGTGATATAGAGGACAAACTTATGGAGAATAACAAAGCAGAAAAAAAAAGATGGAGATTAAGGCAAAAGAGTACGATTTAAGAATTAGAGAAATCAGTGACTCATTAAAAAGGAACAACATCAGAATCATAGGGGTCCCAGAAGAGGAAGAGAGAGAAATAGGGGTAGAAGGGTTATGTGAACAAATCATGGTGGAAAACTTTCCTAACCTGCAGAAAGACACAGACATCAAAATCCAGGAAGAACAGAGGACTCCCATGAGATTCAACAAAAACCAACCACCAGCAAGGCTTATCATAATCAAATTCACAAAATACTAAGGCAAGGAGAGAATCATGAAAGCAGCAAGGGAAAAAAAAATCCTTAACCTACACGGGAAGACAGATCAGATTTGCAGCAGACCTATCCACAGAAATTTGGCAGGCCAGAAAAGAGTGGCAGGATATATTCAATGTGCTGAATCAGAAAAATATGCAGCCAGGAATTCTTTATCCAGCCAGGCTGTCATTCAAAATAGAAGGAGAGACAAAAAGTTTCCCAGACAAACAAAAATTAAAGGAGTTTGTGACCACTAAACCAGCCCTGCAAGAAATTTTAAGGGGGACTCTCTGAGGAGAGAAAAGATGAAAAAAATATACATACATATATATCAAAAGCAAAAAAGATTAGAAAGGACAAGAGAACAACACCAGAAACTCCAATCTAGAAGCGATATCATGGCAATAAATTCACATATTTCAGTACTCACTCTAAATGTCAATGGACTCAATGCTCCAATAAAAAAACATAGGGTAACAGAACGGATAAGAAAACAAGATCCATCTATATGCTGTTTATAAGAGACTCACTTTAGACCTAAAGACACGTTCAGATTGAACGTAAGGGGATGGAGACCATCTGTCATGCTAATGGTCAACAAAATAAAGCTGGAGTAACCATACTTATATCAGACAATCTAGACTTTAAAATAAAGACTCTAACAAGAGATGAAGAAGGGCATTATATCATAATTAAGGGGTCTATCCACCGAGAAGACCTAATAATTGTAAACATTTATGCGCCAAATGTGAGAGCACCCAATTATATAAATCAATTAATCACAACCATAAAGAAACTCACCGATAGTAATACCATAATAGGAGACTTCAAGACCCCACTCACAGCAATGTACAGATCATCTAATAAAAAAATCAACGAGGAAATAATGGCTTTGAATGACACACTGGACCAGATGGACTTAACAGATATATTCAGAACATTTCATCCTAAAGCAGCAGAATATACATTCTTCTCCAGCACACTTGGAATGTTCTCCAGAATAGAACACATACTGGGACACAAATCAGCCCTCAATGAGTACAAAAAGACCAAGATCATACCGTGCATATTTTCAGACCACAATGCTATGAAACTCGAAATCAACCACAAGAAAATATTTGGAAAGATAACAAATACTTGGAGACTGAAGAACATCCTACTAAAGAATGAATGGGCTAACCAAGCAGTTAAAGAGGAAATTAAAAACTATATGGAAGCCAATGAAAATGATAACACCACAACCCAAAACTTCTGGGACGCAGCAAAAGCAGTCATAAGAGGAAAGTATATAGCAATCCAAGTCTTCCTAAAGAAGGAAGAAAGATCTCATATATACAACCTAACCTTATGCCTTAAAGAGCTGGAAAAAGAACAGCAAATAAAACCCAAAACCAGCAGAAGACAGGAAATAATAAAGATTAGAGCAGAAATTAATGCTATCGAAACCAAAAAAACAGAACAGATCAATGAAAGCAGAAGCTGGTTCTTTGAAAGAATTAACAAAATTGATAAACCATTACCAGTTTGATCAAAAAGAAAAAGGAAAGGATCCAAATAAATAAAATCAAGGATGAAAGAGGGGAGATCACAACCAACACAGGAGAAATACAAACAATAATAAGAGAATATTATGAGCAATTATATGCTAATAAAAAGGGCAATCTGGAAGAAATGGACAAATTCCTAGAAACATATACACTACCAAAACTGAAACAGGAAGAAATAGAAAATTTGAACAGACCCATGACCAGTAAGGAAATCAAATTAGTAATCAAAAATCTCCCAAAAAACAAGAGTCCCAGGCCAGATGGCTTTCCAGGGGAATTATACCAAACATTTAAGGAAGGGTTAACACCTATTCTCTTGAGGCTGTTCCAAAAAAATAGAAATGGAAGGAAAACTTCCAAACTCTTTCTATGAGGCCAGAATTACCTCGATTCCAAAACCAGACAGAGACTCCACTAAAAAGGAGAACTATAGACCAATTTCCCTGATGAACATGGGTGCAAAAATCCTCAGCAAGAAATTAGCCAACTGGATCCAACAATACATTAAAAAAATTATCCTCCACGACCAAACGGGATTTATAGCTGGGATGCAGGACTGGTTCAATATCTGCAAAACAATCTATATGATACATCACAACAATAAAAGAAATGACAAGAACCACATGATCCTCTCAATAGATTCAGAGAAAGAATTTGACAAAATACAACATCTTTTCTTGATAAAAACCCTCAGGAAAGTAGGGATAGAAGGAGCATACCTCGAGATCATAAAAGCCATATATATGAACGACCCAACGCTAATATCATCCTCAATGGGAAAAACTGAGAGCTTTTCCCCTAAGGTCAGAAACAAGACAGTATGTCCACTCTCACCCCTGTTATTCAACATAGTATTGGAAGTCTTAGCCTCCGCAATCAGACAACACAAAGAAATAAAAGGCATCTAAATCAGCCAGGAATGGGTCAGACTTTCACTCTTTGCAGATGACATGGTACTCTATATGGAAAACCCAAAATATTCCACCAAAAACTTCTAGAATTGATTCATAAATTCAGCAAAGTTGCAGGATAGAAAATCAACACACAGAAATCGGTTGCATTCCTATACACCAACAATGAAGCGACAGGAAGGTCCCATTTACAGTTACACCTAAAACCATAAAATACCTAGGAATAAATCTAACCAAAGAGGTAGAAAATCTATACACTGAAACTGTAGAAAGTTTATGAAAGAAATTGAAGAAAACATAAAAAAATGGAGAAAGATTCCATGCTCCTGGATACGAAGAGCAAATATTGTTAAAATCTCTACCCAAAGCAATCTACATATTCAATGCAATCCCTATCAAAAGAACACCAGCATTCTTCACAGAGCTAGAACAAACAATCCTCAAATTTGTATGGAACCAGAAAAGACCCCAAATAGCCCAAGCAATCTTGAAAAAAAAAAAAAAACAAAAAAAACAGAAAGACATCACAATCCCAGACTTCAAGCTATATTACAAAGCTGTCATCATCAAGACAGTATGGTACTTGCACAAGAACAGACACTCAGATCAATGGAACAGAATAGAGAACCCAGAAACGGACCCACAAACGTATGGCCAACTAATCTTTGACAAAGCAGGAAAGAATATCCAATGGAATAAAGACAGTCTCTTCAGCAAATGGTGCTGGGAAAACTGGACAGCGACATGGAGAAGAATGAGCCTGGACCACTCTTTTACACCATACACAAACATAAACTCAAAATGGATGAAAGACCTAAATGTAAGACAGGAAGCCATCAAAATCTTCGAGGAGAAAGCAGGCAAAAATGATCTTGATGTTGGCTGCAGCAACTTCTTACTCAACACATCTCTGGAGGCAAGGGAAACAAAAGCAAAAATGAACTACTGGGACCTCAACAAAATAAAAAGCTTCTGCAAAGTGAAAGAAACAATCAGCAAAACTAAAAGGCAACCGACAGAATGGCAGAAGATATTTGCAAGCAACATATCAGATAAAGGGTTAGTATCCAAAATCTATTAAGAACTTACCAAATTCAACACCCAAAAAACAAATAATCCAGTGAAGAAATGGGCAAAAGATATGAATAGACACTTCTCCAAAGAAGACATCCAGAAGGCCAACCAACACATGAAAAATGCTCAACATCACTCATCATCAGGGAAATACAAATCAAAACCACAATGAGATCCCACCTCACACCTGTCAGATTGGCTCACATTAACAACTCAGACAACAATAGATGTTGGCGAGGATGCGGAGAAAGAGGGTTTCTTTTGCATTGTTGGTGGGAATGTAAGCTGGTGCAGCCACTCTGGAAAACAGTATGGAGGGTCCTCAAAAAATTAAAAATAGAACTACCCTACTACCCAGCAATTGCACTACTAGGTATTTATCCACGGGATACAGGTGTGCTGTTTCGAAGGGACACATGCACCCCCATGTTTATACAGCACTATCAACAAGAGCCAAAGTATGGAAAGAGCCCAAATGTCCATCGATGGATGAATGGATAAAGAAGAGGTGGTATATATATACAATGAAGTATTACTCAGCAATCAAAAAGAATGAAATTTTGCCATTTGCAACTACGTGGTTGGAACTGGAGGGTATTATGCTGTGAAACTAGTTAGTCAGAGAAAGACAAAAATCATATGACTTCACTCATATGAGGACTTTAAGCGACAAAACAGATCAACATAAGGGAAGGGAAACAAAAATAATATAAAAACAGGGAGGGGGACAAAGCATAAGAGACTTATAAATATGGAGAACAGAGGGTTACTGGAGGGGGTGTGGGAGGGGGGAATGGGCTAAATGGTAAGGGGCACTAAGGAATTACTCCTGAAATCATCATTGCACTATATGCTAACTAATTTGGATGTAAATTAAAAAAAATAAAGTATTATGTTGAAAAAAATAAATAAAAATTAAAAAAAAGAGTTCTTGCATTAGGAAATGTGAGAGGTAAAAACTGGCAATAGAAATGAAGAAAAGCAGACAGATTTGGGGCTGGGGCTGGGCATTAAGAATTTAATATTACACTAGGTTTCTCCCATGATTTAAAATTTCAATTTTGTATATATCTAAAAAATATTTTTAATACTGATTTTTCTAAATGTTTTGTATTTTAATACTTTTAATATATTTATAATTTGTTTTTCTGCTAAACCTGTCAACATTTTTGGATAAGCCATTTTATTGCAATGGGAGCATATATGTTAATGCGGCAAAGCACATGCTGTGCTTAGAAAAATGCCCTTATTTCTTTAATCCTCACATTATGTGATCTTTTTACAGTGAAATTTCTCAGACTAGGATATAGCTGACTAATGTTAATCACACACTGACAGGTAGTTTTTAAGTAATTGTAAAGCTTCACAAACAGTTACTGAATTCTGAGAAATATTCTAAGATGTGTCAGATGAATGAAACCATGAAGGTGAGTGCTCAAATGAGAGACTGTGTGAAAAGAAAAATAAATGAGTAGTAACAAACTCCTTAAAATAATTATGAATGAGGTGATGAGTGTTCATCACCATCATAAGACATTGCCATTTCATTCTGAGAAATTAATGTCAAACTCTAGCATCCGCTGTACTCCTGATAACTTTGAAGATCTCAACAGAACACACATTTCCAGAATCATTTAATATGTTCTAAAATGAAGTTTAATACAGGCCTCCTGTTTAAAAGTGTGTTTCTTAACCCGAGAGTGAAATTTTGAAATATAAGAACTGCACAATCATTAAGTATAAACAATGCTTATTTATTTATTTGTTTATTTATTGAATTCCAAGCAGGCTCCACAGTGTCAGGGCAGAGCCCAACACAGGGCTCGAACTCACCAACCCTGAGATGCTGACCTGAGCCGAAACCAAGAGTCAAATGCTCAACTGACTAAACCAGCCATGTGCCCCTAAAAAATGCTTTTTAAATGCTATTATGTAGGGGCCTGTGGGTGGCTTAGTCAGTTGAGCACCTTACTGTTGGTTTCAGTTCAGGTCAGCATCTCAGGGTTGGTGAGCTCGAGTCCTGTGTTGGGCTCTGCACTGACAGTGTAGAGCCTGCTTGGGATTCTCTCTCTCTCCGTCTCTCTGCCCCTCCCCTGCTCTCACTCCCTCTCTTCCACTCTCTCAAAATAATTAAATAAATTAAATATTGAAAACAAAAAATATATATATTTTTAAATTAAAAAAATGCTGTTAGATACCACTATGGGTTGTATGGTGTCACAGGATGACCGCCACACTGATGATCCCACCTCTGCCGCTCAGCAGCTGTGCACTCTTGGAGAATCACTGAACTTCTGTACACCTGTTTCCCCATATGAGAAATAAAGCGGTTGGACTACTGAGGTGCATTCCAACTCCAAAGTGTTACAGTTTCCCCCATAAATTATGATGTATATGGAAGTATTTCCAACAGTCATTTAAAAAAAAGCTATAATAATTTCACAATATTTCTAATAGTCCACACTTTCTCTTTCTCTGTTAATATTATTTGCTTAGACCCTAGCACAGTTATCTTATTTGGGACAGGTATTTGGAAACTGGATCACACTATTTCACTGTCTGGAAAGTGCCCTGAAGAGGATGAGGAAAACAGTGAACACAAATATGTATTCAGAGGCAACTTTCCTCTTTGGATTTATTTGTACTTTCTAAATATTTTATAATGAACATGTATTTTTTTACCATGTTAATTAAAATGTTTACTGAGACAATTCTAGATTCACACAAAGCTCTAAGAAATATACAAAGAGATCCTGTGTATATTTTACCCTATTTCCACCAAGGAAATTTGCAAAACTATAGTATTATATTACAACCGATATATTGATATTTATACACTTCACCAGTCTTACTCAAGTACTCCAGTTTCACTTGTTATTGACCTGGGTGAGTGTATGAGTCCAGAGTTTAGTTAAACCACTCCATGATAGTGCTGCCTTAGCATCCATTTATGTGGCCACGCAGACTACAGAGGTCTTGAAATAAGACTAGCCATCCCATAATTGCATGCCCAAGATAGCAGCCCACACAGTCACAGCAAATGTGAGCTCCTGACACAACTACTCCAACACCCCTTGTGAGCAACAGTCTCTCATGGCTCTTAGGGTCTTCCCCTTGTATGCCCCTTAGAAAAGATCCCTGTGGAGCTTACCAAAACCCTACTCCTTTTGGCTCTATTTTTTTGTTTCAAGTTTTTAATTACACTCTAGCTAGTTAACATATAGTGTAATAATGGTTTCAGGAGTAGAATGTAATGATTCATCACTTACATACAACACTCAATGCTCATCCCAACAAGTGCCCTCTTTGATAGCCATCACCCATTTAGCCCTCACCCCCTGCCCACCTCCCCTCCAGCGGCCCTCAGTTTGTTCTCTATTGTTAAGAGTCTCTTATGGTTTGCCTCCCTCTCTTTTTGGTTTAAATTGACCAATCCAGCTTTAGCTCAGGAATCTCAAAGGCCTCCACCATGGACCCTAACAGAGCCACATGCTCCAGGTCCCATTGCCCTTTCCTGCCTGGACCCCACTTCCCATGTGCCCTCTTTAAGCATGCCATACCTCCTCAGGACCTGTGAGAAACTTTAATTTCCCTGTGGTATTTTATTAAACCATTAAAAGTGACATAAATTATTAAAGTTCCTAGCAAATTTGGGTTCCGTTAAATACTTTAGAAATATATGGCTTTTTTTTTTTTAACTTTCAGGGAGTTTTCCAATAAGAAAAAAGAATCTTAAAATGTCTGACTTTTGAGATTTTTATTATCACATATTCATTTTCTTTTTAAAAATGTTATAGTATTCAAATTATATTTTTAACTATGGTTATGGTCATGATTATATACAGTTCATTTGAAGCATAAGCACAGTCAATTAAATTAAACAAATTAATGAGGAAATTTCAGGACATCATGAGCTCATCTGAAATTGTAACAAGCATGGCATAGTCTCTAAGAGTTCCTAAAATATATTTGAAATTGAAGAAAATTATGTTATACTATGGTTAAACTACCAAATCGGTTATAAGCAGCAACTGGCAATGAAAATTCTAAGTAATATCTAGAAGTTTAAATAAGATGAGTCTTGTAATTGTAAAGGAATCAAAACCTGAGCAGCAATTCTGCCAAAAACTCCTTAAGCAATGATTAATATAAAATTACTTCATGTGCTAAGGCCTTTAAAAAGTCCTCATTGCCTTTTAGAAAATCCTAGCATTTTTTTTGCAATTAAAAAAAGAAAATGCACACTATTTAAAAATATTAGGATAAGTATAATGAAAAACACAATAAAAATCCCACATTTTAAAACTAGCTTGTGATTTCCTCCCTATCACATTCCCTGCTCAAGCTTCCTGATGTCACACATTTGCTGACTCTAGGCTTTTTCCCTCCCCAACCAAGGACCACCCTACAAGTGAGCTGTGGCACCATACAAGCTAGAATGCCTCCCTTGTTTCTTAAATAATATGTCCATGATAGCAACTGAGATGTATAGCAATAAAGTACATTTTCTGCTTGGTTTGTCAGCTATGTATAATAGTCACTATTAAAAACGTTCAAACATTCCTTCCTTCAATGCTGAAGTATGCAGAGTTCCCAAGAGTCTACTCATCAAAAATGTAAATCACATGAGTGACGGAATCACTGAATAGCAAAATCAAATTAAAAAAAAAAAAAAAAAAACAAACAGCAATGTCAGGAAGCTTCCACAACAGAAGCTAAGTAGGGATGCACCACAGATTAAAAGATCATTCATACACAGTGAAGCCCACCAGGATATCACACAGTGTCCCACTGGACTTGCTTCCTCATTTCAGGGCGAATTCAGAAGGACACAGGCAGAACAGGGGAAAATCGAAAATGCACTGAATTAGAGAGTCCCGTGGAAATCCAAAAGCTAAACAAGATAAATGACATTTAATGATGTCTGGTTGGCTGGCTGAAGCGTAGTGCTTCTCCTCCATTAGCATACATAAATGCATACTACATTACAAATTCAGCTTCCATCATATTTCATACTTTAAACATTTCTATATTTTTTACCACACTGTCTAAAATGCTCTAAATAGCACTCAAGAACCTCTGCTTTGTTTTGTTTTGTTTTGTTTTGTTTTGTTTTGTTTCATCCTCTTCCTCAAGCCTTTTTTTTTTTCTCTATCCTTATTTCTGTTTGGTACTTTTATCTTATTAGGACTAATACCTAATATACTATGCCCAATGCCGTTGGAGTTAATGCTGTTACTCACTTGTACTTTCTTCCTTGCTCCTTTATGAATTCTACTAAAGGACCCAAGGTTCAGTAAATATTTACTAATTAATGGGCTCAGAGCGAAGCTCTGTATGAGTAAGTCAATTGTTGCACCTTTGTAGTTGTGATCAATTCTACCTTCAAGGATGTACCTGGGAAGGGGCTTTCAAGTTAAGTTTCAGATCTGAAAGTTCTGAGGAGATCCCCACCATGAGGAGGAAGATCAGAGGAGAAAGTGGAATCGGCAGTATTTAAATAGTTTTGTTTTGTTTTTCTTTTTAGCATATGGATTTTAAAAGCCAGATTTTTATTTGAAAAAAAAAAAAGTTCCACTGCCAAAAATATTTTAAAACCATTATTTTGCAAGTGTTTGTCCAAATTTTGTCTCTTTTGCACATGTGAGTAAATAATATCATATATGTGACTCAAGAGTATGCACATGTATTTTACTTCAATAAGTCAAACAAGACAATTAGAATTGTATTTGAAATACAGTGCACAAGATAGGAAACATAATGAGGTAAATTTGTGTATGTATCTGTAAGATAGATTATATTTAATTCAAACCCTGAATTACAGTTCCAATTATATGCATTGACTTCTTCTACTCAAAATATCACTTTGTAACAAAAATAATACTGTGTATCTACGATAACCTTTTGTAGTTAATATTTATTTCCTTCCCCGTATTTCTGTGATTTTCCCATTTACGGAATGTTTCTGATTATTATTCACAATTCTTTTAAAAGCAGATATAGAAAATGTTTTAATATTGCAATCTCAAGTTTTGAAGATAAATAGTAGAAGTTACGACAATTTTGTTTATATGGTTCTTCACTGTTAATTATATTTATCACTAGTATCAAAAATTTTATGCTGACTTGTGGGAAAATCTTAGTATTACTAATGGCTCACGATTTTTTTTTATATCCACAGGGATGATTCTGCCAACAACATTAGCTTTTAATTTCATACAACTCATGAACTGTGTTATTACTGTATATCTCCACTATCACTATTGCTTATTTTTTACAGATACTAGATTTGTTCACCTATGGAGGCATGAAAATGGGACATATTCCACAGAAGTTTCCAAGTAGAAGCCTCTCTTTTCTTTTGTTTTTTAATGTTTATTTAATTTGAGAGAGAGAAAGCACGTGGGAGCAGAGAAGAGGGGCATGGGGTGGGGGGTAAAGAGAGAGAGAAAGAGAGAGAGAAAGAGAGAGAGAGAGAAAGAGAGAGAATCTCAAGCAGGCTCCACAACCAGCACAGAATGCAAGGTGGGGCTTAATCTCACATAATCTGAGCCCAAATTGACTGAGCCACTCAGGTACCCCAGCCTCTCTTTTCTAATCACCAAAATTTTCTGTCTGGGACAAATTTTTTACACATTTATTTTTAAACCCTGTAGAGGCAAAAGGAAAAATAATTTATTCTCCAGAAGCAATAACTTTATGTCCCTTGTCCATTTTTGTTTCAGGCATTTCCTCAGCTCCACTGAATCCACTTTAAAATAATATACTCAGAATCAATTGCAGTATACAGTTAATCTCATGATGAAATAAATTAATTATTGAAAGAAAATTACTAAAAAATACTTTTTCAGGAAAAGGAAGAGGAACGTTGATCATGTCAACAAAGATAAGAAAGCAATTGATGGATGGGCTATCTGCTCAGAATCACAATAAAGGCTCTTTGAAGGGCTCTCTTAGAGACCATCCAGAATACAGAGGTGTGGCTCACTTATTAGATGGCCACAAGGAGAGCATTTTCATCTGAAGTGAACCCTAAAAAAAAGGGGAAAAAAAGGAAAATCTCCTGTTTTTGTAAGGACTGAGCTACAGTACTGAACTAAATTAAATACTATTTTCTAGAGAACTAAAATAGGACTCTACCTTGATGGTTTATGGGAGTTAACGTAAATGATTTAAAAAATACCTACAGTTTATGGTAATAACTTTTAGCTCTCATTTTATGGCCATATTAAGACAGAATCAAAGTTCCCTCCCTTCTTAAAAAAAATAACTTTAGGAAGACTAGTTTAAAGAAGAAACAAAAACAGTACACGAAAGTCAGTTACTGAGGACTCCATTAACTACTGTAACTAGCCCAAAGAAGTGCTCCACTGTATCAGTTCACAATGCACATGATTCATACTAGATTTCAGCAAAACTACAAATCATTACATGCTATGCACTTTCATTATCACCTATGAATAGTTTAGACGGAATATTAAGCCTACAAAATATAAGAGGAAGGGACAGAGGATGGAAACAACTCATCTACAAAGAAAAGGGTATTTATCATGTCTACAGGGAGAAAAAGTATAATATTTGGATAACTGTGGTGACTGGAAGAGAAGGTGGCAAAATATTATGAAATAGGTTCTTGAATAATTGTGATGGAAAAGAAAATGCCACCAAATAGGAAGTCTTGGAGAACATATTTTAACTAGCTAGCAGAGTGCATTTTATAATTCCCCCAAATTACTTGCAAATATTGGCATAGCATAATTAGCATATTACAGACAATAGATTAATATTTAGAGAAAAACTGCACAGTTTGAATTTAGGAGATGGCCTATTCAAAGACATAGATTCATTAAATGAACCTGTGTTTTGGAAGTTGAGGAAAAAATCCAGGGTTTTCTTTGTCTTCCTAACAAAACAGTGGGGCAATGTGTCCTTTACTGTGTTATTCCCAAGCTCTGTCTAAAAGAAGGGTAAGTTTACTGTAAATATGCATTTTGATGAAGATGAGAGCACATATTTATTTCTGAATATCTTTGTGAAAAAATCGTTTAGTATTTTAAAATGTAATATTTATTACTCTAAATTAACAAAAAATTGCCTTTGGAGCAATTGAGAAAAAACTTTTTATAAACATTTCTCAATTCTTATTAGTAAAGATTGTTCAAATATACATATTTTTTATTAAGGTCTTCAGACTTTTTAAAGATGGACTCCCACATGTTTTGAGAAAGAGTATTTATTTAACAGCATTTTATATAATTTAGGATTGTAATACACATGACCTCACGGTTCATGGGTTCAAGCCCTGGGTTAGGCTCTGTGTGTTAACAGCTATGGAGCCTGCTTGGGATATTCTCATTCTCATTCTCTCTTTCTCTCTCTCTCTCTCTCTCTCTCTCTCTGCCTCTCCTTGCTTGTATCCTCTGTTACTCTTTCTCAAAATAAACAAGCTTAAAAAATAAAAAAGAAGAACATACTTCTTTGACACTTGACAAAGTCACTTCTTTGACAAGGTATTATTCTTTTAAATAAAGTAATTTTTGGCATAATCATGAGAAGATATGGAGCAGTGGGATGAAAAGGGCAGTAATTCCAAACATCATTTAAATTTATGTTATCGCTTTAAAGCCTTACAAACATTTCTCATTATACCTTTAAACTTGGAGGCAATCCATAATACTGACCATCTGTAAAGGGATTGAAATCCTCATTTTCTTAGGATCAAGAACTCAGTAATTCACCAAAAATTTATTAATCTCTTTTGAAATGAAAAGAGTCAATAAGCCACAAATTTAATACCTATGAATGAATTCTAGAGATTAGACATGGCGAAGGACTTTATTTAGTAATAGCAACAGTAAAAACTGCATGTTTTTTAGTTCTTTATTGGGTGAGAATTTCACATTGCCCCTAAACTAGATCTAGAAACATTATCACTGGATATTGGTCTGACTACCTATCACTCCAGTGAAATATATTCGATTAGATGATTTCATCTTTACTGGGTATAATTTGTACAACTGTGTACTTGGAAAGCTCTTCAATGTAAAAAAAAAGAAAAAAAAAGAATCTTACAAAAAAGAAGTTATTGCTAACTAGACTTGAAAGAACTAATGAATCATTCACTGGAAAACCTCACTTGAACAGGAAGTTTAACATCATTTGGGTATCACCTTTTTTTCATTTAAATGCAGGAATTAATTGTAAAGTGAATCTCACTCATTCCCATTAAGTAGTAAAGAAGTGTGGTGTGATGCAGTTTACAGATACTTAAGACAACCAAAGAACAATTTTCACACCTCATTGCTACACATAAATGAGAAGTAAAATGAAATCTAAGACATATAATAGGAGCCCTTTAGGCTCTCTGATCACTCATTATGTGGATTTTCCCCCTACAGTGTCACATTAGCTTCCCTGCTTTATACACCAGAACTAAACATGATTCAGATCAGATGTAAATGTTGCAGGTATTATTAGAACTCTGTAAACTCTTTCAGCTCAAGTGATTGAAACAGAACCTAATTTTTCATTTGCACAATGTTGACTAAGTCATATTTCCCCAGACTTCTATTTCTCATTCATGTTAATGGGACCAATGTATGTGTGTGTGTGTGTGTGTGTGTGTGTGTGTGTGTGTGTGTATAATCACAGAATAATTTGGGTATTTGATTAATAAGTATACTTATTACACCTTGAAAAATATCAATTCAACTTTATCTTGAATTTTAAAAAATGAATGAAATATATTGGCAGGACCTGTTTTCCTACAACTATGTGTATAAACATATAGGTAGATGTCTGATTAAATTTTCCTTTGTGCTAAAAAGCAAAAATTATCTGCATAATTCGGTAAGATAATTTAGTATAAATTCAACTTTTAAAAATATCCTTACAACAAACACCCTGACATTAATATGAAGTGTCAGGTGCCAGGGCGGCTCAGTCAGTTAGGCATCCAACTCTTGGTTTCGGCTCAGGTCATGATCCAACAGTTTGTGAGTTTGAGCCCTGTGTTGGGCTCTATGCTGACAGCATGAAGCTTGCATGGTATTCTCTGTCTCTGTCTCTGTCTCTCTCTCTCTCTGCCCCTCCCCTGCTCATGCACATACATGGGTTCTCTCTCTCTCTCAAAATAAAGAAATATTCAAAAAATATATGAAGTGTTTCTGAAGTAACAACACATGTTATAGGGAATTATATTCAGAGTTTTGTAGTCACTAAATGTGCTGTGCCCACATATAAAACAAGCATGAGATCCTACTTCCCCATTCAACCATATGTGTAATCTTCAACAATGTGCTAAACTCAGTAAGCCTCAGTTTCCTCATGTAAAATGGAAATAGTACTAGTAACTATCTTATTGATTTCTGGAATTAGATGGGGTGATGCAGTCAAAGCTCTTAGGTGAGTACCTGACATGGGATCAATAACAGGAAGCTATTTTTTCCCCTGAGATGTTATTTAAATTCAAGTTAGTTAACATATAGTATAGCATTGGTTTCAGGAGTAGAATTTAATGACTTATCACTTAGGTGTAACACCCAGTGCTCATCCCAACAAGTACCCTCCTTAATGCCCACCACCCATTTGGTGCATCACCCACTCACCTCCCCTCCAGCAACCCTCAGTTTGTTCTCTATAGTTAAGAGTCTTTTACAGTTTGCCTCCCTCTGTGTTTTTATCTTATTTTTTCCTTCCCTTCCCCTATGTTCATCAGTTTTGTTTTCTAAATTCCACATATGAGTGAAATCATATGGTATTTGTCTCTCTCTGACTTATTTTGCCTAGCATGATACACTCTAGTTCCCTCCACATCATTAAAAATGGCAAGATTTTATTCTTTTTGATCGCTAATAGTGTGTGTATGTATATATATATATACAATTATTATATTATTACAAATTATTCCATAATTTAGCTATTGTTCATAGTAGTGCTGTAAACATTAGAGTGCATGTGCCCATTAAAATCAGTATTTTTGCATCCTTTGGATAAATACTGAGTTGCAGCTGCTGGGTTGAAGGGTAGCTCTATTTTTAACTCTCTGAGGAACCTCCATACTGTTTTCCAGAGTGGCTGCACCAGTTTGCATTCCCACTAGCAATGCAAGAGGGTTCCCCTTTTGCTGCATCCTCATTAAAATCTGTTATTTTCTGAGCTGTTAATTCTTACAGGTATGAGGTGGTATGTCAGTGTGGTTTTGATTTGTATTTCCTTAATGATGAGTGATGCTGAGCATCTTTTCATGTGTCTATTAACCATCTGGATGTCTTCTTTGGAGAAATGTTTGTCCACGTCTTCTGCCCATTTCTTCACTGGATTATTGGCTTTTTGAGTATTGAGTTTGATAAGTTCTTACTAGATTTTGGATACTAGCCCTTTATCAGATATGTCATTTGCAAATATCTTCTCCCATTTTTCAGGCTGCTTTTAGTTCTGTTGATTGTTTCCTTCACTGTGCAGGAGTTTTTTTTATCTTGATGAAGTTCTAGTCATTCATTTTTTTCTTTTGTTTCCCTTGCCTCTGGAGATGTGTCTAGTTAAGAAGCTGTTCCAGCTGAGGTCAAAGAGGTTGCTGCCTTCGTTCTCCTCTAGAATTTTAATGGTTTCTTCACATCTAGATCTTCCATCCATTTTGAATTTATTTTGTGTAGGGTGTAAGAATGTAGCCAAGTTTCATTCTTCTGCATGTCACTGTCCAGTTTTCCCTGCACCATTTGTTGAAGAGACTGTCTTTTTCCCATTGGATATTCTTTCCTGCTTTGTTGAAGATGAGCTGACCATATAGTTTTGGGTCCATTTCTGGGTTCTCTATTCTGTTTCATTGGTCTATGCATCTGTTTTGGTGCCAGTACCATACTGTCTTGATAATTACAGCATTGTAATATAGCACAAAGTCCAGAATTGTGATGCCTTCAGCTTTTCAAAATGACTTTGGCTATTTGGGGTCTTTTCTGGTTCCATATTAATTTTATAATTGTTTGATCTAGCTCTGTGAAGCATGTTGGTGTTATTTTGATAGGGATCGCACTGAATGTGTAGATTGCTTTGGGTAGTATAGACATTCCAACAATAATTTGTTCTTCTAATCCATGAGCTGGGAATGGTCTTCCATTTCTTGGTGTTGTCCCAATTTCTTTCATAAGTGTTCTATAGTTATTAGTGTACAGATATTTTACCTCTTTCATTAGGTTTATTCCTAGGTATCTTATGGTTTTGGTGCAATTGTAAATGGGATCAATTCCTTCATTTTCCTTTCTGTTGCTTCATTATTGGTGTATAGAAATTCAAGAGATTTCTGTACATTGACATATCCTGTGACTTTGCTGAATTCACGTATCAGTTCTAGAAATTTTTTAGTGGAGTCTTTCAGGTTTTCTACAGAGTATTATGTCATCTGCAAAGAGTGAAAATTTGACTTATTCCTTGCCAATTTGAATGTCTTTTAATTCTTTTCATTGTCTGATTGCTAGGCTAGGACTTCCAGTACTATGTTAAACAACAGTGATGACTGTGGACATCCCTGCTGTGTTCCTTTCCTTGGGGGAAAGGCTCTCAGTTTTTCCTCATTGAGGGTGATTAGCTGTGGGTCTTTAATATATGGCCTTTATGATGTTGAGGTCCTTTTATCACTACTTTTTTCATGGTTTTTATCAAGAAAGGATGCTGTATTTTGTCAAAGATTTTTTCTGCTTCTATTGAGAGGATCATATACTTCCTATTCTTTCTTTTATTAATATGGTATATCATATTGATTGTTTTGTGGATATTGAAACAGCCCTGCAGCTCAGGTATAAATCCCATTTGTTCATGGTGAATAATTTTTTTAATGTACTATTGGATTCAATTTGCTAGTATCTTGTTGAGAATTTTTGCATACATGTTCATCAGGGATATTGGTCTGTAATTCTCCTTTTTAGTGGGATCTTTGATTTTGGAATCAAGGTAATGCTGGCCTCATAGAATGAGTTTGGTAGTTTTTCTTCCATTTCTATATTTTTTTGAACAGTTTCAGAAGAGTAGTTATTAATTTTTCTTTAAATGTATGGTAGAATTCCCTGGGAAGCCATCCAGCCCTGGACTCTTATTTATTGGGAGATTTTTTGATTACTGATTCAATTTCTTTACTGGTTATGGGTATGTTCAAATTTTCTATTTCTTCCTGTTTTAGTTTTGGTAGTTTCTATGTTTCCAGGAATTTATACATTTCTTCAAGATTGTACATTTTTTGGCATATAACTGCTCATAATATTCTCTCACAATGGCCTGAATTTCTCTGATGTTATTTGTGATCTCTCTTCCTTCATTTGTGTTTTTTTTATATGTGTCCTTTCTCTTTTCTTTTTGTTAAGTCTGGCTAGGTGTTTACAAATTTTGTTACTCTTTCAAAGCACTAGCTCTTAATATCACTGAACATCCTACTGGTTTTTTTTATTTATTTTTGATATCATTGATTTATGCTCTAATCTTTATTATTTCCCTTCTTCTGTTGGTTTTGCACCTTATTTACTATACTTTTTTCAGCTCCCTCGGTTTCAGATTAGATTGTGTATTTGAGCCTCTCCTTGCTTCTTGAGGAAGACCTGTACTTCTATATATGACCTCTTATGACTGCCTCTGCTATATCCCAAAGGTTTTGGACTATTGTGTTTTCATTTTCATTTGCTTCCATATATATACATAAATATATTTTTATTTCTTATTTAATTTCCTGATTAACACATTCATTCTTTAGTAGGATGTTCTTTAACCTCCATGTATTTGTGGTCATTCCAAATTTTTTTTTTTTTGTGGTTGACTTCAAGTTTCATAGTATTCTGGTCTGAAAATATGCATGGTATAATCTCAGTCTTTTTCTACTGGTTGAGGCCTGATGTGTGACTGCATATGTGATCTGTTCTGGAGAATGTTCCATGTGTACTTGAAAAGAATGTGTTTTCTACTGCTTTAGGAAGAAATCTCGCAATACATCCATCTGTTAAGTCCATTTGGCCCAGTGTGTCATTCAAAGCCATTGTTTCCTCGTTGATCTTCTGCTTAGATAATCTGTCCATTGTTGTAAGTAGAGTGCTAAACACCCCTACTATTGCTGTATTTTTATCAATGATTTTCTTTAAGTCTGTTATTAATGGATTTATATATTTAGCTTCTTCCAAGTTGGGAGCATAAATATTTACAATTGTTAGATCCTCTTGTTGGATAGACCCCTTTATTATGATATAGTGCCTTTTTCATCTCCTATTAGAGTCTTTGGTTTAAAATCTAGTTTATCTGATGTATGTATGGCTACTCTGGCTTTCTTTTGACATCTGTGACCATGGTAGATGGTTCTCTACCACCTTATTTTCAATATGCAGGTGTCTTTAGGCCTAAAATGAGTCTCTTGTAAGTAGCCTACAGATGGGTCTCGTTTTCATATACATTCTAATACCCTATGTCTTTTGAATGGAGCCTTTAGTCCATTTACCTTCAGAGTAATTATCAATAGATATGAATTTAGTGCCATTGTTTACCTATAAATTTGCTGTTCCTGTATATTTTCTCTGTTCCTTTCTAGTCTTTTTTGCTTTTGATCACTCTTACCCATTCAAAGTTTCCCCTTCAATAATTCTTGCAGACATGGTTTAATGTTCATGAACTCCTTTAGTTTTTGCTTGTTTTGGAAACTGTTTATCTCTTTATCTCTCCTGAATGACAGCCTTACTGGCAATCTTGGCTACATATTTGGGAACTTTCTTTTCATTATTTTTATTTAAATATACGGCCATACTAATTAGATAACAGGAGTTATCTAACAGGAGTTAAATCTGTTTCCTTTAAAAAAAAAAAACATGAATAAATGGAACTATGAATGAACTGAAGTATTCTAATAATGCTATTAGGGACAAAACTAAATAAACAGATGTCTGTTCCTGATATATTAACTCTTGTTGTTGCATCTAGTATATTCTAATACTTGTATGTCCAGTGCAAATTGGGACAATGATGATGATGTTAATAATAATATTGGAGACTAGTTACCTAATAACCTATACTTGGTTACAACTTTTATGCTTCATTGATGTTTACTTTAACTTTAAAATATAAAAGTACTCATTAAAATGTATTTTTTCTAAATTTTCTTGAAATATTTTTATATCATAGACAAGTTAAGTATTAATTGTGAAAAGATAAAAGTGGGGATAGTCTATGAATACAAATTCTGTGCTCTTTCATGTTACCTCAGGGACTCCTGAATTTCTTATAGGTGTTCCTGACTCTGTATCAACAACCCCACTTCAAACGTTGCTCCCGAGTGTCTTTGAGTTTACTACTGTAGCTTTTGTCTTCAAAGAGATTAACAAATTCTGAAAAACGTTAGCATTAACAGAAAATCCTTTTGTTCACTGCCTCATAAACAGAAAGGATGGAAGAACTTTCACATAAGAAGGAATTGGGAAATAAATTGAGATATTCCTTTACTCATAAATTTCTTTTTATTTACTATAATCAAATGTAAAATAAAGATATTGGATGAGGCACATTCTAAATAAGTTATATTGCAAGACACAAAAAAGTCTAAGAGAAGGTAAACTAGATTTTAAATAACCATAGAAATGCCACATGTCCAAATGGTATGAAAGGGTGAGGGGAGATAATATTTTTAAAGAATATTTCTTTAGCAAGAATTTAACTCTGAGTCCAGGCTTCCAGAGGAAAAGGAAGGAGTGTTGCCTCCCTAAAGAATTTCTGACAAAAGAGTTTAATGCAATTACTTGAAGGACTTGGTATGTTTCTCTTTCAGTGTGGAGAGAGGTGGAACAGTGTCAGAGGAATCTAAAGAGCAATAGGCTGAAACAACTGTGGCACCAGACAAAAGGCCTGGAAAGTACTCCATTCACAGAGATGGTTGAAGCAAGGAAGCTGGCACATTTCCCTGAATCAGACACAGGCTACCTAGGAAACAAACAGCTTAGGCTTCTCTTGTGTTGTGTGCAAAAGGCTTCCTAGAAAGGTAAAGAGGTCTTATAAGGTAAAGGGTGGAAGATCACTGGATGTCCAGGGCTGTGGATGAAGTCCAGTCAAAAGAGATACAGATGTTTGCCATGAGGAAGAATGGCATCCCCAGGACGGGTTGTCTCCAAAGAAACCATAAAATGACCGAATATACACCATCTTTAAAATCCTGCCACATTTCATGGAGCATAAAACAATTTCTTTCTTTTCCTATTCTAAACTGAGAAGGATCAGAATGCAAGGATAGTAATACGGTGGACAGAAAATTAGAAGTTGACAAAAAGCCAGTTTCCTTATAGAATTGCAAGAGAAAATTAAATGGGCCTTTTCTCAAAACAACAACTTGTAAAACTGAAAGTGAAAAAGGTGAAGAAAAGACTTTATTAGCAAAGGAAACCCAGAGTTGCAATATGGATACTAAGAGTCTCAAGAAGGAAGGAGGCACCTCATTGGAAGAGGAGGTCAGATAAGATAAAGAATGAAAAATGTCTGTTTGACTTTCATGAGAGTAAGTTTGATGGATTAGTATGAGTAGAAGTAATTTCAAACTGGAAAATGCATTATTTTCTCCCACTGGAGACATTTCTACTATAGGTATTCTGGATGTTTTGAAAACCCTGCAAAAAGTTAGAACAACCATTTCTGTCTCTACCATTTCTTTTTGGCATGGCCTTGAGTAAGTCATTTTGTCTACTGAAAATAATATTAAAAGTAACTAAAAATAATAAATAAAAAAAATTTAAAAAATAATATTTACCTCAGAAATGTTTGGAGTTGACGTAAGACAATTTTCTAAGTGGCTGACAATTTAGTTTAACTTAATAGTCTTTGGAAATATAAATGTCCTTATTTGAATAAATAAATTTCAATATGGATTAGACAGGTATTTATACATGTGTACTAAAAATTATATACTTATCTAATTAAACTTTTTGTTTGGGCACCATCCAGTAACATTCAAAGTGACTTATTTGGTTATTGGATGTATCTTAATTTTCTTAAAGAAATATTTTGGAGAAAATGAAAATTAATTCTAAAAATAACATCTTTACTTAATGAAATTCTGCAATTAATTTTTACTCCTTAAATGGGTAAATATGCAAATAAATAATACAAATTCTAACTCATTATACACTTATATACAAATAGCAAACTTGCTACTCAGGTATATTTTCACAAAGAAAGAGTATGAGTCAGTAGTACAAATATTATTCTTATCTCCATAAAATGGTGCTCAATATGAGAGAAGAAGCAGCACATGGAAACTGCACCAAGAGTTTATTTCAACAATTACCCTCTCAGTAATGACAGAGAATAAATAATCCCAGTTAAAACTTAAATCAGTCTTATCAAATTTGAGGAAGGGTATGATAATATGTGTGATAAAAGCTAAATCATACCTAACATAGCTAAGATTTAAGTCTTAACTTTCTACTGGAATTTTCAGATTTCAATTATTGCTATACAATAATTTGCAAAAACAAAAAAGTGCACAAGAACTGATTTCATGGAAAAATAAAAACACTCTTTAATAAGATACTTTTTAAATGCCACCTGTAAACTATTTGAAAATTAAGAAAATCTGTGAGTTATTGGCATTTTATGGCTAATTAAAATATTTAAAATGCAGTGATATAATGTATAAGCTAATCAACTCAGACATATGCTAGCTTAAAATTAATTTGTCATACCCTACAATTCAACAAAATTGCACAGAATCATCCCTCAAAGAAAACACTGTATTTATCTCCATGATATTTTTATTTATTTTTTTTTTTTTTTAAATTTTTTTTTTCAACGTTTTTTATTTATTTTTGGGACAGAGAGAGACAGAGCATGAACGGGGGAAGGGGCAGAGAGAGAGGGAGACACAGAATCGGAAACAGGCTCCAGGCTCCGAGCCATCAGCCCAGAGCCTGACGCGGGGCTCGAACTCACGGACCGTGAGATCGTGACCTGGCTGAAGTCGGACGCTTAACCGACTGCGCCACCCAGGCGCCCCATCCATGATATTTTTAAATTAAGAGGTACTATTAAGTGGTTAATTGTTGAATAGAGCCTAAAAATACATGTGTCTGATTGTCCATGATGAATGTCCTGTCAATCACTGTTTGGATTAATAGAAGAGAAGATTATCTTTTAAAATATAACTGCATATTAAAATACATGTTATTTACAATGATGTTGTATTAGAGTATTTTTATGCATGCCCGGGGAAAATTCAAGAGACCATTTGTCTCTTCACTCAGAAAATAATATAAATATATAATATCATTCTTAAAAAATTGTTTAATTTTAAGGAATGATTTTCATAAAGTGTAATTACTGATCAAGTAATAGTTTATGACTTTCTATTCAGATGTAAAAATTTATACAGCAAGAACTTCCTGTTTCTTTTCATGAACAAAAGAAAGAGGAAACTACATAAAGAATATAGAATGAATAGCATATAACATACACAAACACACATACAAATATATATATATATATATATATATATATATATATATATTCATACATTTGACTTACACTTACCACCATAATGCATCGTTATTTATCATATTTACAGAAAAATAAATTGAATAAAATAGAGATTTTAGAAAGACATTTTAGTCTGTTTTAAGAGGTACTGTGGTTTAAATATCTTATTTGGGATTATAGTAGCTAACCTCGAGATGGTTCCCAATGACCCACTCCCACCTTGTACTCATAGCTTCTATAGTCTTCTCCCACATTTCATCATGGTTGGTCTGTGTATGTCCACCAATAGAAAATGGCATAATAATTTTATGTCATTTGTGAATTAGATTATTAAAAAATGCTGCAGTTTCCCTTTTGTGTAATGTCATACCCACCTTCTCACTCACTCCCTCCTTCTAGAAGAAGCCGGGTGCCTTTTTATATTGTGGGCAGGTCCATCTGGTGGGCAACCAAGACATCTGCCAGTAACCATGCAAGTGAGGGTGAAATCCTCCACCTCCAATCAAATCTGCAACACTGACCAGTGTCTTGATTATAACTCCATGAGAGACCCTGAACTAAACCACCCAGCTAACCATTCTTAAATTTCTGACTCACCTAACATGTCGGATAATGGACTTTTGTTTAAGATACTAAGTTTGCAGGCAATTTGTTACAACAGTATGTAAAGATATGATTTAAAGATGATAGATATCAATGAAGATACAACTGTTGCTTGTGTTTTTTTTTAATTTAGAAGTAATATTTTCAGACCAAAAATTTTATAACCCATAGATTTACTTTCCCACACTAGCTTTTTTTTTTTTAATGTTTATTCAAAAGTCCAGTTTGTGTAAGATGTGTAAGTTTCTGTTAGTGGCTCAAAAAATCTACATATTAAGGCCCATTTAACCTATTTTACCTACCTCTTATGTCTTTATCTTTAGCTGACATCTGTCTCTTAATAAAAGTTAGTCACCTCTTTCCTCTCTTTTATAACAATTGGGACTTGTGAAATCTGTCCACCTACCCTTTGGGGTATTATATACTTGTGAAGGAAAGTTAGTGGTCGCATATAGTAATAGCTACTCACATGCAGATATATTCTCCTCGCAGCTTTCCTTCCCTATCAAAGGTTTTGAAAGCACTGCATTTCTCTTACAAAATAAAACAAAGCCAACAACAACAACACCTCACAAAATTGTGAGCACAAAGATCTGAAAGAAACATTCAATTAGTTTTATTTTTTATACCTTCTGTCATCCTGAGATGTTTAGAAGGTAAGACAATACATAATCACCTTATTTTCTTTCTCTTCTACATTTTTTACATTGCATTGGTATTCCTGCACTTCCCTAAATATGCCAGCTTTTGCAATATACTTCCATTTTATTTCTAAAGGTGTTTAGTGGAAGAGCAGCAGCAAAAGGCTGAAAGCTACCTCTAAGCTAAAGGTCAGGTGTGACAATGAAAATAAGAAAATGTCCAAACAACAGAAAATCACCGTGTATAAGACCAGTGACCTTTTTTTCAAATGATGACATAATGTATTTTATTTTGTACCAAAACTACAATGTGAAAGGCTATTTGATTAAATGGATTTCACTGAAACTATATTTTGTTACAGTATTTATAACAAAGAAAATTTGCTACACTTAATATTGGTGTAAAAGAGAATCTTTCAAATGAATGGTAACTATCTTACAGGATTTTGCACATTTAGGAAGCTAACTAATGTTTTTTCCCATTAAGGCTGATCTAAAAAAACCCAAAAAACAAAAAACAAAACAAAACAAAAACAAAACTGTTACTTAGATGTTAAAGAGAACCTACAGCTTGGAATGAAATCAATGACGTGAGGTTACTTTATTTTTTGATTAATCCCTATCACACCAGAAATATGAAAAAAAAAAATTGGGTAGGGTGTAGATGGTTCAAAGGAACCAAAGGTAGGCCAGCTGCTAAAAGTAAAGGAAGCTGCAAGTTTAGCTCTAGGAACTTATATATCTATCTGCATATATATCCATAAGATAATAGCATGGAATTTTAAATATGGAAAAACTTTGTCTCCACAAATCTGCCCATTTCCCCAAATGAAACACAGTTCCCAGTATTCACAGACTCTTCTCATCCTTAACCTTTAAGTCTGGGTTTGTCTATGATTTTCTTATAAAGAATACAATCTGTTTACAAGTGATAGCATGTGACCTATGAGGCCAATTCAGAAAAAAATATATTACAGTTTCTGCCCTAGTCTCTTAGAATCCCACTGGAGGCCAGACACCATGAAAAAAAGTTTGATTACCGTGTCATTACTCACATTGTGAGCAAGTCCAAGCTACCTCATGGAGATGCTTTCATTCAAAAAACTGCCCAACCAGCCAAGCTTTTCTTCCATCTTGGACCCTCCAGACAGCCTAAAAAGTACCAGTGAATGGTCTCAGTTGACACATGGAACAAGTGATTCACCTAGCCAATCCCTACCTGAATTCCTCATACTCCAAAGTGTTGTTTGTTATTTTTAGCTGTACACATTTTTGTTACACAGTAATAGATAAACTAAGATAAAATCTGATGCCTGGAAATGGGCAGTCCATGTATCAAAACCTAAAACATTTAGCATTGAGTTTTAAACTGAGTAGTAAGTATGAGCTACAAAAGCCTGAAGATAGCTTTTAATGTCAACTGGATGAGCCTGAAGAAAATGGTTCATCAGAACTTGAAGGACAGATAAGACAGTGCTATCAGAAATGGCAAAATAACACATTCCATGTAATGGCAGGAAGTGTGGCAATACTGTCACTTCACATGAATGTCTAATAAATTCACGGACCTATGGAGATTTTCCAGAAAAACACAGATTTATAATGTCTAAGATCTTTCATATGTCTATAATAAAATATTTTTGAAAATGAATTATGAACTAAATGATAAAATGTTCAATTTTGAAAAGTATGTGAAGTAAATATAAAGAAATGTGGTTTCCTAAGTTGAAAAATAAGATTGTTTCTCCTCACAGTCTCTCCTCACCAAATATTTGCAAAGTATGAAATGCGTCCAGAGCAAAAATCAAATCCCAGATGGAGCTATGTGGTCCACCTTTGTTACTACTTCAGAAAGGTCTAAGATGGAACATACAACATTTAAGATAGACAGAAGTACTTACAAGGATTTTTAATATAGAATTTATATGCCATGAAGTCAACATTTTAAAGGGTATAATTCAGAGGTTTTAGTATATTCACAAAATTGTATAAGTAATTACCTAATTTCAGCACATTTTCATAGCCACAAAAATAAACCCCATATCCACATCCCACACCCGTCAGCAGATACTTCTCATCCCCCTAAACTATTCCTTGGCAACACACCTAATCTGCTTTCTATGTGTCTTTATTCACCTCTCATGGACATTTCTTATAAATCGTATAATGTGTGGCTTTTTGTGTTGACTTCTGTTCCTTAACACACTTTCAATGTCCACCTGTGTTTTATCATATATCATATATCATATATCATATATCAGTGCTTCATTCCTTTTCATGGTTGAAAAATATCACATTGCATGAATATAAGGTATTTTGTTTATCCACTCATCAGTTCATGTATTTGGGTTGTTTCCACCTGAGGGCTACTGTCAACAGTGCTGCTATTCCTGAACAAGTTTTGCATGGATATGTTTTCATTTCTCCTGGGTATATAACAAGGAACATAATTTACCAAAAATTCTTCTAAAACAGAGAAGTACACACTTTCCATCTCTAAGAGGTCATTCATTACACTTATACCAAACCAGACAAACATAGCACAAGAAAAGAAACTACAGACCAGTATCTCTTATAAACATAGATGCAAACACCCTCAACAAAATGCTAGCAATGCAAATACAGCAACATAAAAAAAAAGGTTTATATACCATGACTAAGTGGGAAATCAGATTCTCTCCCTTTCCAGGGTTTTGTTTTTGCTGCTATTTTTTTGTAGTAGTTGTTTGTCTTGTGACTTTTCTGCATTAAATCTCTGAAGTCTCTTCTTTGTCCTGAGTGGCCATTGAATTCTCTGTTAACTTAGTGGTCAGCTACATAAAAAGATAAGTGGTCAGCTAATGTCTTAGTGGACAGAGATTTTGTTAAGTGCCCAGTCTCTGCTGAGGTGCTGTGTATATATACAGTGAAATCCCTTACACACTTGACCAAAAAGTATACAACTCTGACTTAGTCTGTACTTCCTGTTCATTCCCAACCATAAGGTCATCTGGAAGTGAGACCACAGGACCTTTTTAGGTCTACACTGAGCATGTGTACTGGCCTGGGTATGTGGACTGTCTTACACACGTGTGTGACCTTATAGATACCCAAGAATATGTGGGCACTTTTTAAAAATCGTTTTTTAACATTTATTTATTTTTGAGAGACAGAGAGAGCACAAGCAGAAGAGGGGCAAAAAGAGAGGGAGACACAGAATCCGAAGCAGGCTCCAGGCTCTGAGCTGTCAGCACGGAGCCAACATGGGGCTCAAACCCATAAAATGTGAGATTATGACTGGAGCCAAGTCAGATGCTTAACTGACTGAGCCACCCAGGTGGCCCTGAGCTTTTCAAAGCTCCCTACGGATGTCTCATTTTCATAGTCTATGATATCCATGTATCACCATTATATATGTCGTATAAAATTCATCCCCTTACTTTCCAGGTGTTATGTGAGATAAATTTTATTCAAAGAATTCTACCTGAGAAAACTCTCCCATGCCTGAATCTTATTTGGACAATGACATTCTAGATTTAAATCCTGAGCCTCATGCTATAATAGGAAAATGCTTTGGGGACTTTCAACTCTTACATGTAGGAGTGGTGTAAATGATTGCAAATCAGAGGTGTACCATGACAGCTAGTCCTCAATCACCTTCCAATGAACATCTCTGTGTAGTGTGTATCTTTACAGCTTTGTGTAGGTGTTCCCTCTCTTTAAATCTGGATTGGCCCAGATTAAAAGTAACAGGAGTGGCAATTCATGACTGGCGTTAGGTTAGAGGAAGTTTTGAAAACTCTACTGTGGTCTCTTGGAATATTGTCAGAGAAGCTGACCAACATGCAGGAAGTCTCCTTACTCTAAGACTATCATGAAATGAAGAAACTCAAGTTAGCTATGTAGAGAGTTTACATGAAAAGATAAATGGCCACCTCTAGTTGTCCTAGTCGCCAGAACTGTAAGGGAAGAAACAATTTGCAAATCTAGTTATCTAATTAAACACTCAGATTACTGAAACTCATCACACTTTGTCTGCAAACACATGAGAAACCTACAGCAAAAGCACAGCCCCACCGAACCTAGTCAAAGCACAAAATCATGAAAGATGATAATGTACTTTTGCTTTATACCATTATATTTTGTAATGACGTATTAAACAGAAATAGTTTAATTTTTATTTTGCTGACAAAATTTGTAAGGAGAAATATGTTGACCAGTGACAGGTGAAATACATAAAAGGAAATGTTGAATGATCATTTCCTGGAGAAGGATAACTGAAGGTCAAAATCAATCAGGACAGAATTTGTGCAAAAGTTTTTAAAAATGTAGGCCTACAGAAGCCCAGCCTGGCATTTACTTAAAAGACTACCATAATGTAAGGAAGATCAGGTTAGCTATATGGAGAGGCTGAATGGAGAGATTCAAGGCCAGCCACCAGTAGAAATACATACATGTTCTAAAATGCAAAATTTAAGACTGAATTACTTATGTTGTAATTATATGGCAATCTAGAAACATGAAAATGACCTATTATAGAAGGATTTTTAGTTTGGAAAGATTGTTGTGTGGTAGATACAATGTGGATTTTATAATTAATTGATGCAAGTCTAAATCATTGGTCTGCCACTCACCAGCTATTTTACTATTAGTGGAAATCTCTGTTTCCAGTTTTGAGCTATCGTGAATAATGCTGTAATGATCCTTCCTGCATATGTCTCATTGTGCGTGTATACATGCACTTCTACTGAAATAAAATTGCTGAGACAGAGAATGGGTCTATATTTACTTCTTAAAAATAAGAAGTCAATTTTTAAAAAAGAGTAGTACAAATTTCAAATTCCTCAACTATTTGAGAGATTATGTTGCTCCATTGCCTTACCAACATCAAAATCTCCATCTTGAGTTTTAAGTATCAGATATTTTAATTGTTAATTCCATTTCCCAATAAGAATACTACTCTGAGGGTTATGTGGTAGGTGATAAGTCTATGTAACATTATTTTTTCATATCCTATTTTTGGCATGAAGTATAAACTTTTATCAGAGGAAATACATTCATGTGCACAAAAATGATCAACTATTTGTCATTTCTTTTTTTGTTAATGTTTATATATTTTTGAGAGAGAGAGAAACAGAGAATGAGTGGGGGAGGGGCAGAGGGAGAGGGAGACACAGAATCCAAAGCAAGCTCCAGGCTCTGAACTGTCAGCACAGAGTCCGATGTGGGGCTGGAACTCACGAACCACAAAATCATGACCTGAGCTGGAGTCAGACATTTAACCAAATGAGCCACCCAGGTGCCCCAACTATTTGTCATTTCTAAGTTGGCCTTGTATCTCTGAAGTTCCTTGTTTTTCAAAATAGGCAACACCTAGAATAAAATAATGTTACCTAGTCAATATACATTGGTAGCCCTACAATGATCGTGATAGGAGTCGAGTGCCAAGTTGGTAATTCTGGGTAGGTCCATCTTCAAGTATAACTTTTCCCCAATTGGAAGTGAGTAGAGGTCCTTCCCACATTATTGGCACAGTCAGATATGAAAGAAATGTATTCTCCTTACTTCAAATGTGTCTGGTCAGGCATCCCACTCTCCGCACCCTGCCAATTTACTTCATGAATCCCGAGAGCTAGCTTTAGAGTTCTGCTTAAGGCACTTGCCCCAGCATGGTGTCCCCATCTTTTTGGTGGGCATCTTATTTAGCCTACCTTAATTCTGCCTCATCCAAAATCTCGTAGACACTAAGTATTCTATATTTAGAAAAGGGTTGTGGTTATTATTCAAATGTTTAAGATTACGTGGAAATGCCATTAACTCTGGCACAAGAATATGTACTCAAGTCCAAGCCTAGTTCTTCCTCCTGTTTATTCCTAATTAAACAGCTCTCAGTTCTGCCCCTTCTGCAGATTTACTTTTACTTTTTCAACAGATGTATTTTGGCCAAAGTCCAGTTGCTATGCAATCCTAGATTTAAGAACTTCCATCAGCAAAGCAAGCAAATCAGTGCATATAGAAATAGGTAATATGGAAATAGAGAGGTAGGCGATCAGCAAAGGGCTCTATTATTGGCCTTGGAGCCAGCGAAATAAGCTACTCATATATGTACATTATGTCTCCTGAATTTCTTCTTGTCACATGTAGTTGAATATAATATTCCCATTTCATCAGTGACTTCTGCTGGGTGACTCCTCTATGCTTCCTAATATTACCCAAAACAGGAAAGGTATTGCCGGTCCCAGTTGTTATTCATTGCTAGTGTAACTTTTCACAAATGTCCATGGTAACAAGCTGGCAATTGTCTTTCAAAAGGTCTGAAAAAGCCTCAGCATCTTTTGAGATATCTGCAGCTTTTTGAACACAAATCCCTAGTGATCTCTGCTGATCACAACATCCAGTTTCTGCTAAAGTCACCAGAGAGCATATCCTACTTGCAGACATTACTAAACCAGCTGGCTATCAGGTGAGAAGTTTCAAGTGGATCTTTTAGTGTTTGTTTTTGTTCAGAGCTCCATTCAAATTCACTTTATTTCTGGTGTCTCTGTGAATTGGGATTAATAAAATCTTTAAGGGGGGGGGGGAATGTGATTTCACAAAAACCCAAAAGATCCACCTGTCTTTGGGCTTTCGGTTTAGTGGCAAAATCAATAGAGATAGTCATTCATTTCTCACCATTTGCAGGATATCTCTTTCTCCATGCAATTTTATTCCTCAAATTTCAACACATTGGAACAGCTTTATATTTCAGCTGTGTTTATCAGAAAGACATTTCTTGTCATATGAAAGACATAAATTCTCCTGCATTCTTTCTGTCTAGAAGGAAATTATGATATCATCAGTACAAAGAACCAATTTGCTCCTGATGGTTATCAAAGTTCAGAGGTCACTACATTAAATTATTATGTATGCTTTGAATTTAAATATTCCTGTGGAAAATCCATACATATATGTTGAAAACAATTTCACTAAAATGAAAATAGTGTTATACTGGATTCCGAAAAGATATTAAAAAGAAAGCATTAGCCAAATCTATTATGGCATACCAATCATCTTTGGCCAGTTACACTTCTTTTACAGTCTTTACTATATTGGCTATGGTATAAACAATGAGGAGAACAACCTTGTTATATCCTCCAATAGCTATTCTCATATCCCGTAAATGAATTGGATGTAATGTTCCTACTTTGATCATTTCCTTCATAAGAACAATGTTCTTGTACTTTTAGAATTCTACACTGCTTAATTTTATTACAGAAAAGTGCTTAGGCAATACAAAGATTCCCATCCAGCATGTCCAATTAAAACTAGATAGCGTCCCTTTTGCACATAATATCAATTCCAAGTTCACATTCAAGTAAGGGCAACAGAACCTTGGAATATATTCTCCAGTCACATTTTCAAATCTATAGCTGTAGATTTGAAATCTATAGCTCCACCTCTATGTGACATGTAGGTTTCACATATGGCCCCATAAGAGCATTCTCTTCTTCTCCTGTGGGATCACTGCCCACTAGTAATTACCAGAAATTTACACTACTTCCAGACCATCTCATCCATGCAACTGTGAAAGGCCTTGGATCCCCTGCTAGGATATGCAAGATCAGATCATAACCTTTCTTCAATCATTGTACATTTTATTTCTTTATCTAAGAGAGTAAATTTGCCACCATGTTCACATATTTTCTATTCTAAATTACAACCCTTTTAACCGGATTTAAATTCTTAAAACCTTGACTCTATAGAGTTAACTTGATGGATCACTTAAGGAGTATGAGTGTGTCATTTGGGGGACCATGTGTGGGATACTATGGACTGAATGCTTGTATCATCCCAAAATTCATATGCTGAAACCCTAATTCCCAGTTTTACAGCTGGGTCTTTGGAAGATGGGTCTTTGGAAGGTAATAGGTCATAAGAGTAGAGTCCTCATGATGGGATTAGTGCCCTAATAAGACAGAGGCTCTTGCTTCTTCTCTCTCTCCCCATGTGATAATAAAACAAGGCAGCTGTCTATAAATCAGGAAGAAAGCCCTTACCAGGAACCTTGATCTTGAACTTTCTAGGCTCCCAAAATATGAGAAATATATGTCTGTTTTCTAAGCTACTCAGTCTACGGTAATGTGTTATAGCCACCAGAACTGACGGCTACAGTTGGAAGAAACCTCTCTCTTATGTCCTGAACCTGATAATGTGCTTTCTATTGGCAATACAATTAATTTTCCCTTTTTAGTTTTCAATAACTTTTTAACGTTTTCACTGTCTGAATAGTAAATATTCCTATCATACACACTCCTTTCTTTCAGGCAGAATAACTAAACTAGCAAATGAGTTTCTGCCTCTTGAATATTTTCTTGACACTTATTAGCAGAGTTATCTACACAAGGATCCCAAAATTGGTGGAGAAGCAGGGAGCTTTATGACAGCATCTATCATGGTCTGTGTTAACAACCTTAGTTTAGACGTGTATCCTTAAGATCATAGAGCCAATCTGGGGGTACCAGCAACTGTGATACTTCTACTTCTTCAGAAAATGGATTCTAGTTGCTAGATATGGGGAAGGACAGTTTCCCCTCTTGGGTAAGTATGGAAACCCACTGTGACAGATTAATTTTCATATCACCCATAATGGCCTGCTCACAAAAGCTTGCAGCCACTTAGGATCAGTCCACAACCCAAATAATCCCTTTAAATCAGCATTATCTAGTATTAGTGATGTGACCCACCCTCCCCAAACTGGTTTGTTCTGAGAATTCATGCTGGCAAGGATTAGTCTTCCACCGTTTTCTTCACAAAATGGCCTTTAACAGAATACCCTCTGGATTCCACAGCCTGCAGGAAATCAGTGGTTATAAGTGATTTACTTTCCAGTAAATATGTGGGTTAAAGTGACCGCTGAAGCAGTGGAAGACTTTCAGCAACCAGAAAATATGATCTTAATTCATTATCTGTTAATATTCTTGTTTATTCTCCTTTAAAGGTCCAGTTTTCACCAAAGCTGATGTTAACTGTTCTGCTTCACATTCTCATTCTATTCACTTAGTTAATTCCTTTAGGTCTAAATCTATTTCCTTTAAATCGCATGGTAAGATTTGTTATTCATATTCTGTCTCCAGGCTTTTGCCAATCAATACTAAGGATAAAGAAAGCATCATCCCTCCATTAAATAATCCTAGTACTTTTGCTCCCCTTGCACTCTTAAAACATGTACCATAGCCCTAAAGATGTATGGGTTTGAAAAGCAAGGTAGAATTGTCAAAGCTGACTTACACAAATCATAGGGCTCACTTCCACTGGTCTATTTGACTATTCTTACAGAAATATAGCACTGATTATATTGCTGTAATTTTACAATAAGTTTTGATATACTGTGGATCCTGTACTCTCATATTCTTCTTCAAGTTTAGGCTGGCTAATTTTGGTCTCATGTATTCATATAAATTGGTTTGTAAATTTCCAATAAATTACATTTGCATTTGACATAAGACTGTACTGAATCTATAGATCAATTTGGGGTGAAGAGACATTTTTACAATATTGAGTTTTCCCATTGAAGAAGGTATTTCCTTTCTTTAAATTGTAAAAAAATAAAATAAAATAAATTGAAGCATGAAAGATACTAGCTTATATTTTCCCTTTCATGCAATGTTGTTCTCTAGGTTATACTTGCCTACCTTATTTAAGCATGCATGCACAGCCTTTACTGCTATCAATATCTTACACCTGAATGTTACATTTATCATTAATGTTATTATGTCATTAATGTCAATGTTATTAATAAAACAACACTGACACATTTTTATCATCCAAAACCCATAGTATTCATTGGGGCTCTCTCTTAGCCTTGCTATGAGTTTGCACAAATGTACAATTACATGTACTGACCGTTAAAGTATCAAACATAATAGTTTCAGTGCACTAAAAATCCTCTGTGCTCTGCCTATTCCTCCCTCCCTCCCCAACCTCTGGCAATCTCTGATCTTCGTACTATCTCCAGTTACTACTTTCACAGAATGTCATCTAGTTATAATTATACAGTAGCCTTTCAAATGGTTTATTTCACTTAGTAATATGCGTTTAAGATTCCTCTATGTCTTTTCATGGCTTGAGAGTTCATTTCCTTTTAGCACTAATAATATTCTGTTGTCTGGAGGTGCCACAGTTTATTTTTCCGTTCCTTAATGAAGGACATCTTGGTGCTCTCTAAAATTAAAACATAAAAATAAAGTTCCAAGCCTTTGCTCCAGTGACCCAATCATTCCTTTTTGGCAGATGTTCCTTTCCCCTTCTTTGGGGTTATAAGGCATTGGCTAGGGTCATGCCCAGGTTCCAGTCCTATGCAGTACTCAGCTTCCTGGGCAGCATCAATTTCTATAGAATCGTTGTTGCCTTACCTTTTTCTCTTCTTGTGTGTTTCCAGGCCAGGGCTCTCTGCATTTTCCTCAAATGCTACAGAATATCAATAAAGTTCCTTCACCATGTGGAGAACCTAGCGGGCTGAAACTTCATCTCTTGGTCCTTCCCAAATATGACTGAGTCCGTGCTCGTGGGATTGACCCCTACCTGCTTTACCTTGACATATCCTTTGTTACACTCTGCTTTCAACTGTACTTGCTATATTTCTTGTCAATAATCTTGGTCTCTGGGCCATGCCCAACCATGACTGCTTCCAAATGTGGAACTTTGATTCACCGGTTCTTGTTATCCTGTCTCACCAACCCACACACCTGCACCATTACGCTCCAGTTGGGGGAAACAGACAACCTCACGTTTTCCCTAGTTGTCTTTTTTCTTAATATCCGTATCAAGTTGGTTATTAGGTAATGTTGGCCTCTGATAGCAATTGAGAAGTATTCCTTTGTCTTCAATTTGCTGCAACAGTTTGTGTGAAAAGTCACGTTACTTTTTTCTTAAATGTTAGGTAGACTTTCCCAATAAAGCAAATTTACCCTGGAATTTTTAATTGTAGGAAAGTTTTTAATTACAAATTAGTAGTTACTCATTATGAAGCTATTAGTGCTGTTTCTTCCAGAATGTTGAAATTTTGTGTCAAAGAATTTGTCCATCTATCTTTGTCTATTTTATCAATGGCAAAATTACTGGCATAAAATTCCTTCCAGTATGCCCTTCTTATCCTTTCAATATCATTAGAATTAACAATGTCACCTGCTTCATTCCTGATATTGGTATTCTGATCAGATACTGTAGACTGATTAATTTTATTGATGATTTCAATTTCAAAGAGTCTACTTTTGGGTTTGTTAAGTATCTCATTGTTTTTTGTTTGTTTGTTTGTTTTTAGTTTCCTGTCTTGTTTATTTCCATTTTAATTATTTTCTTTGATTACTTTAGGTTTAACTTTATTTCACTTTCTAGTTTCTTAATTTGGAAGTTGAGGTAATTGATTTTAGACCTTTCTTCTTTCCTAATATATAGCATTTAATGCCTTAGGTTTTCCTCTAAGTACTGCTTTAGCTGTATTTCAAAATTCATGATCTAGTGTACTTGCATTTTCATTTAGTTTACATTTTGATTTACTTTTGTTCATGCCCCCATCATTCTTCATTGACTTCTTTACTCCTCACTGACTTTAAACAGATATTTACAAATGTTTTTTGTCCATCTTTTCCAATTGACCTCAACAAGGTTTAGCTCAAATTATTTAGCCCACCACATTATAATAAGGGATCCTCCTTGCTACTCTTTTCTTATTGTTTCTCAGCCCACCCAATTGCTTTAAATATTTGCTTATACCTCCAAAATGTGTTACCCTAGTGTTTAATTTTTACCTGTATCCAATTGCCTATTTAATATATTGTTAGATTTTTAAAATGCGTCATAAATGAAACATACTTCATTGCAATAAAGCCAATACATGACAAACCCACAGCTAAATTTAAAGCTTTTCCTCTAAAATCGATAACAAAGCAAGGATGCCCAATCTCACCATTTCTATTCAATGAAGTACTGGAAGTCCTAGCCAAAGTAATTAGGCAAGAAAAAGAAATAAAAAGCATTCAAATTGAAAGGAAATTTAACAAATAAAATTGTCCCTGTTTGTAGATGACATGATCTTATATACAGAAAACCTTAAAGATTCCACTAAAAACTGTTAGGACAAATAAACAAATTTAGTAAAGTTGCAGGATACAAAATAAACATACAAAAATCAGTTGTGTTTCTATACAGTAAAAATGAACTATTTGAATAAGAAATTAGGAAGACAATCCCATTTACAGTAGCACCAGAAAGAATAAAATGCTTAGGAAGAAACTTAACTAAGAAGGTGAAAGACTTGTATACCAAACAGTACAAAACACTGATCAAAGCAATTAAACTAAACAAACACATGGAAAGACATCCTGTTTGTATGGATTGGACAAGTTAATATTGTTAAAATGTCCATACCACTCAAAGCAATCTATAGATTCAGTGAAAATCCCTATTAAAAATACCAATGGTATTTTTTTTCAAAAATAGAAAAAAATAATTCTATAATTCAAGTGGAACCACAGAAGATCATAAATAACTATCAATCCTGACAAAGAAAAACAAAGCTGGAGACATCACACTTTCTCATTTCAAAATATACTAGAAAACTATAGTAATCAAAACAGTACAATACTGCTATAAAAACAGATACATGGAGGAACGGAACGGAGTGGAGTGGAGTGGAGTGGAGTGGAGTGAAATGGAATGGAATGGAACAGAATAGAGAACCCAGAAATAAATCCATGCATACGTGGTGAACTGATCTTTGACAAGGGTGCAACAAATACAAATTAGGAAAGGATACCCTCTTCAACAAACGGTGCTGGAAAAATTAGCTTTCCACATGCAAAAGAATGAAACTGGACCCCTATTTTATACCATTCACAAAAAACAACTCAGCAGGCCCCTGAATGGTTCAATTGGTTAAGCATGGACTCTTGATTTTGGCTCAGATCATGATCTCATAGTTCATGGGTTCAAGCCCTGCACCATCACTGCAGAGCCTGCTTGGGTTTCTCTCTCTCTCTCTTTCTCTTTCTCTCTCTCTCTGGCCCTCCCCTGCTCGCTCATGCTCTCTCTCACAAAAAAACAAACAAAAAAAAAAAAACCTCAAAATGGATTATAGACTAATATATGACTTGAAAACTATAAAATTCCAAAAATAAAATGTAACGGAAAAGCTTCATAGAGAAGCTTTAGTCCTGCCAATGATTTTATGAATACGACACCAAAAGCACAGGCAACAGAAGCAAAATTAGACAAGTGAGACCATATTAAATTAAAAAAAAATAATTTTTATTCATTTTGACACAGAGCATGAGTGGGTAGGGGCAGAGAGAGATGGAGACACGGAATCCAAAGCAGGCTCCAGGTTCTGAGCAGTCAGCACAGAGCCTGATGCAGGACTCAAACTCATGGACCATGAGATCATGACCTGAGTTGAAGTCAGATGCTTAACCAACTGAGCCACCCAGGAGCCCCATGGAATACATTAAATATAAAGGCCTTTTCACAGCAAAACAAAATGAAAATGAAACCTGCAGAATTTCTAAAGAAAAAATTTTCAAACCATATATCACATTTAAAATATATTAAAAATTTTGTACTTTTTAAAAAAATTCCAATTTTAAAAATGGGCAGAGGAGCTAAATAGACATTCTTCAGAGAAGACATCCAAAGATCCCACAGGTACATGAAAGCATGTTCAACATCACTAATCATCAGAAAAATGTAAATCAAAACTACAGTGAAATATCACCTAACACCTGTTAAAACGACTATCATTGAGAACATATTCGGTAAAAGTATTCACTTCTGGCTGTCTCTATCTAAATTGTCCATTAGGACTCCAATGACAATATGTTGAAAACTTAAGTAATTATATCCCTTACTCTCATCTCCCAAACTATAAACAGAACAGATAAAATCATTTCATTCTCCTTCACTTCATATTTTTATGAATGTCATCCAAACAATAAACCTTGCCATCTGAAACCACTCTATCGCCATTTGAATATAACCAGTTATCCCTAAATACTGTTTTCCTACCTCAAAAATATTTTACATTTTCCTGCTCAAGTTTACTTCTTCAGCATCTTTTCATAATTATATTATTGTTATAGCTTTCTCACTTATTTCTTATGCCAATCCTTTTCTTGTTTCTAGTCTATTTTCCACACTACTGCAAGATAAATCTGTCCAAGAAATAAAACATTTTATTGCTCCTAGTAATTTCTCCTCCTCTCTAATTCAATGTCTTTATGGTGTCCAAATATTCAAGTGTAGAAGAAAAATTCAGTCAGCATCATCTGCCTAACTTCTGTTTTCAGTGAATAAAACCTGGACTGTTTTCTGTAGTATTGCATAAGTGTGACTTATTTAATCTTCCTTTCAACACATTTAGTGAATGCAGATTAAAATTCAGGAATTGTGCCAGCCAGGTGATGCAAGATGAATAGGATGCTATCTCTACCTTAGTCTGCACAAATGAGAGACCCCGAAATGCAAATAGAAAAATCTCAACACAAAATAATTGCCATTTCTGGATATGAACATAATTTTATGGAAACACAAGATATTGAAAACAAGCAAAAATCTCTGCATTTACAAGTAGGATACGGTTCACAAAGGTTTGAACTAATTCTGGAAGAATGACTATGAGTATATGCGAAGAAATGGGAGTCAGTCTTTTGGGGCAGATGGAAATGATATTTGTCAAAGTACAACTCAAAAAATTGAACATGGCAGAGGAGTAATGAAATTTCAATATTCTAGGGACCTGAGGCATGTAATAAGGAAATATGGTGAGACAGAATCTTAGAAGGTAGAAAAAAGGCCGAGGGGGTCAATCATTTCCATCTCAGTGATATTTTTCTGCATGTATTTCACAAGTAGATAACATTGCAATTTTGACTACAGGTAATAAATATGGGAAATAATATTAAGAAAATAAGAGTTTGCCTTTGACATGCAAGTATTTCAAATTATTTGTGAACCTGAATATATTATTTTTTACAGAAAATCTAAATAAATGTGTCTGGTAGGTCAAATTATAGGAGATTAAAATTTTTAATGAAGACAGGGTATTATTTCAACTCTTGAAAAACATTTAAATAAAATCATTGCTTCTAAAATTATAAGTTTAATATAAATTTGAAATATAAAAACAAAACTCTAGATATTTAAAGGTGATGCTTTGAATTGAAAAGAATATTATTAAATGCTAAATTCAGAAAACATGAAATTTGGTATAGTAGTTAGAATTATTAGCCTAGCTCAAGAACTTTTCTTTAGCATTAGTTATTTATTTATGTTTTGCATAATGTCTTAACTCTGCCCTTTCCTTGGGAAGTACCCTTTCTGTTGCAAAGAGTTTAGGTTTATTGTGGTTTTCCTACCTGATAACTAAACTCCATTTCTTTAGAATGAAATACTCCTCATGCTCCCTGTCATTCTTCACTATGCTTCATCAAGATAACTGCAAAATCCTTTTCATTTCCTTGAAACAATGTTTATTTCATCTTTTCCACTCAGTTCAACTGAAATTTCAGTACTTAATACATTCTGTCACATCTTTTTAATGTATGTCCAAATCAGGGGAAAAAAATAAACAACTGTATCTCACACCTATAGAAGTGAGGGAAGGTTTTTTTCCCCAGTATGATTAAAAAATAAAATATGGAATCTCTGAAAGCCAAAAGAACCTAAAGTTCTCATCCCTTGTGAGAGATGTCATTTTTATCTCCTAAAAGAAATTATCAAGAAACTGTCTTTTAAGTGAACATTAAAGAGTTTTCCATAATGCAGTACATGTACCACAGGAGTCATCTCAGAAGACTCGCCATAGTTAATAAGTAGTCATTTTTTTACCTCAATAGTTTTGAATTTGTGTTAATATGTACTAGAAAATTTTAACTATCAAATAAATCATGTTTAAAATAACTGATGTATAAATTTTAAAAAATCAAATAAATAAGAAGTGGTCAAATGATCCCGAAAAAAAATACATAGAGTGATATGCAGTAAATTTAGGAAAGGTTGTAACCCTGCATAAAGATGACTAAATTGTTTGCAACAATGTTAAATAGACAGAAATCAATTTCTTTAGACTCTTATGACTGAGATAAAACATACGTGCCACAACATAGAGTTCAATCATTAATGATTATTATCACTGTTTATTAATCATACACAGAAATGGCCTGGGAATTAAGGGAAAGGTATATTAGCTCAAGATACATCTAAGTATACAGATTAGATTTACTCCATTGGATGATGACATTACTTTTGTTTTTGCTTCCTTAAATTCTCAGCTCTGTGATCCTGCGTTAGAGTCAGATTTTACTTATTTGTTTGGAAGTCACATAAGACAAGGAGACTTAGAGATTTCCAAGTGAATTCAAATGCGCTTCTTTTTCTTTTTAAGTTAATTTATTTATTTTGAGAGACAGAGAGAGAGAGAGCAGGCGGATGAAACAGAGGATTCAAAGTAGGCTCTGTGCAGACAGCAGAGACCCTGATGTGGGGCTTGAACTCATGAACCTTGAAATCATGACCTGAATGAAAGTCGGATGCTTAACCGACCGAACCACCCAGGCACCCCTCAAATTCACGTCTTCTTAAAGGAAACACAATTATAGAAAAGAAAAAAAGAAGGAAAAGAAGAATAAAATATTCTCTACATTTTGTTTTGACATTGGTAAACAGGGTAAAATATAAGCACTATAACCTCAAGCATTTGCTTTCCACCTTGAGTGAAAATAGGAGAACACTGGACATTTCTTTGGTTACAGAGGTAGGAAAACTAAATCCCAGACAGACTGAGTCCCAGACGATTGTGACAAACTAGTCTTAAACACAGGTTTCCTAACATCTAATCCAACATCTTTTTTCACTCTGACATTTTCAATTATGAAAAGGAAGACTAAAGTCATCTTTCTAAAGCAAGAAAATACTAAAAGTATCAATATTACAAATATTAGTTTGGACTTGGATTTATATTTAGAACAATAAAGGTAATGCAAGGAAGATATAGACAGATGTTTTTAAATTTAAATAAACATAAATATACCTATAAATCATCATTTGTAGATAGAAGCATTCAATAAACATTCCTGCCCAAAGACCTACTCTTAAGTAATCAATTTTTAAATCTAGTTGCCCCCTACACAGTGACTGTTTGGCTCTTAGATCCAATTATGTTTCACGAATGATCAACATTCAGTAAATCAGTCCAGACAGTGTGCATGGATGCATTTCTTTTGGTAAATTGGCATGATATGTAGCAAATAAGCAACAAACATTCTTATTTTCCATGCTAAGATATTTCAATAACAAGTTATTATGACTTATCAATCTGAAATAGAAATTTAAATAAAATAAAATGGGTTTTGAAGAACTATTTAAAACAAATTGTAACTCTAAAATAGGTCATTTTTTTTTGCTTTTCACTAGTCACTGCTTTTCAACTGCTTCAAACACAGCTGAGCCACAAGAAAATATTTGCTGGACAAATTGTCTGAGATCCTTTTTATTATTATTCTGTTTTGAAGCTGGAAGAATATATGTTATTTTCTTTCAAACAGCTCTTTGATTTCTAGTAAGTAAAAGATAACATTATTCCTTTTAATAACACTTCTTTGGGGGTTTAGACCAAACCTAGACCTCTTTATGTTTGAAATATACCTGAATAGTATATAATTATGGTTTCACAAGACACACTTGATATTTATAGGCAGATTGAACTTTCCCTATAATAATTCCACTTTAATGATTATTGTAACAGCAATTTTATAGGAAAAACACATTTAGTTTCTTCATTCTTTTTGCCTAATGTTCTCATAAACAAGAGTTTCAACAAAGATTTGTTTCTGCCTCTTCAAAATAAGGAATAATTTAATAGGTTTTTTTTTTTCATTTTAAAAGGAGGTGGACCCTTAGGTTAAATACAATATTACTTGAAACCAGTGACCTGTCAGAAAAATGGTATTTGCTTTTCACAAAGAAAATTATAATACTTCAGAAGAAAATCAGCTCAGCAACCTAATTTTTTTCCTTAATAAATCTTGAGCTATAGGTTGTAGCATACTAGGATTTCATCCTCAGTCTTTCAATTATAAGAAATTAGAGACATAAGATGTGGATAGACAGAGGCATTTGACAAGGTAAATGGAAAGAAAGCTGTACCTGAGCAACAAGCAAGAAAAAGAAACTATTTCTTAACACTTAACATTTCCTGAGGCTCTTGGTCTCTAGTAAGAGCAGGCTTCCAGGCTTCCTGGCTTCCAAGCACCTGTTTTTCTCTCAGTGTGACTTCTTTGACTCACAAAGAGAAATGGATGCTATAAAGGCAAATTGAGATCTATTTCCAGTGGCTCTTTGACTGCTATGAGCATTAAATGTATTTTGCTTTTCAATGAGCATGAAATGATTTCCATCAACTAATAGCCACATGTATTGAAAATTCAGGGGGAAAAAGTTGTGATATGAAAAGACTGTAATGAGAGCAAAACATTTGGTCTGTTAGAGTAATCGGGAAATTATTTACATTAGCCACTATGATAAAAATCTATATATACAAATATAATACTTAAAAGAAAATAGCTACAAAAATAATAATAATAAAGAAAACACAGTATGGTAAAGAGTTAAGGTCCAAAAAAATCTTCTTTTTTAACTGGAAGAATACATTAAGACCCACATTTCCAAAACATTGCTTTAAATTTCAGGTAACTCTTACTGGAAAGACATACATTTCCAGGTTATTTTTGCACATACACACACACACACACACACACACAAACAATTGCACACATACATAAACTCTGTATATATGCTATATATGTGTGTATATATACTCTTTTCCAGTATATACTGTACATTTTCCATTTTCCATACACACACACACACACACACACACACTTTCTTTTCTGTTTGGATTTTCATTTAATAATGCTCTATGGGCCTAAATGAGAAATCACAGACTTTCTGAGGAAGCATTTTTCATGTTAGGCCACTTTTATTTTCTTTCTTTGTGAGTAAATTAAATGAGGCAGGTGAACATCTGTAAGAGACTGAAATTACCTCAGGGCTAAGGATGATACTCCCAAAAAGATAAGATGGAAATACTTTAGAAAGTAAATAAGAGGGAATTATTTGCCCAGATTTGATGCACATAATCTTTCTATAAAGTTAACGTTCCTAAAATCTTACAATATCATCTCCATATCCTAATGAATATTTTTGTGAAATTTTACCGTGTTCTACAATGTAAAAATCAATACCAATGAGACAATCTAGGTGGCCAGGGACACAAGGTCACTACTTGGAAAAATAGCACTGTTTCTGAGTATCTGAGGATATCTTAGATATACTTTTTCACTTATCTCCACCAGAAATTTCTCTCAACAGGTAAGGTACAAGAGATTTTCAGTTTTTATCAAGAGGAAGAAGACTCTGTGGTTGTAGACAACAGTTAATCATTCTGAGGCACCAGTAAACTGCCTTTGAGTCACAATGATTATTATATTACTTTCAATAAAATGAAAAGATTATTTACTTCCTACGATTGCATGGACAATAATTAGTGTAAAAACGCATGCAAAGTATGTAGGATAGTATTCCAGCACATAGTAGATAGGCAATAAATAGCCGCTATTAATAAATAATAGCAACTATTATCAAATAATGGCATTAGTTAATAAGTACCGTAATAAAGTTTGATTTTTTTCTATGAAATTATAGAGAAAGTTCACCTAACCAAGACTTAAATACATTAGGTTGCACCTTTCGAGAACTTCTCAAAGTAGGATGACCTAATTCAAATGGTCTTGAAGGATGAATAATATTTAGTTACATGAAGGAACCACAATTCAGGCAAGAGAAATTGCCTAAGCAAAAGCAAAGTTCATCTCAAAGGTGCTACGTTCAGGGATCACCAAATAGTTCAAAATGTACCAGATTCAGCGCTTACATATAAAGACATAAATTGTAAGAACATTTTCATGCTACATTGTAATGTATTTGTTATAGTTTACTTTGCCTTAATAGACTGTAATTTCACTGAGGTTTGTCTTAAGTATCTAAGTATCTCCTAGTGCCTTGTCAGAAGACTGATCATTTGATTAACGAATGAAGAAAATGCAGTCATGCTTCTGCGGGATGCTGCACGAAAGACGCAAACAAGTGGTATCAGACAGGAAAACTAATCATTTCAGTGCAGAGAAAAAGAGATATGCATAAAGTATTGTGGAAGCAGAGCAAGATGGGATTATCTGTGTAGGAAGAAAGAGAATGCTATCAGGCAGCCAGAGTACGACTTGGAACACTCGATGATGGGCCGTGTGATGTATGATATTTGTCAGTGCTCTCTTAAGGAAGTGGTGAGTGAAGAAGGCAGCAGTGAGAAAACCATTCCTTTTTCGGGGCAGAAAGTTGTAAAACAAACACAATTGACAAGAGTCCAGGTCATGGAGAAGCAAAACCTCCCAATAGGCTCTGAGAACCCAAAGGATGCAAAGTTCTCACTGTCTCACAATCCGAAGTTTTTATTTATTCCTAAGAATAGATAAATAAAGACCTTGAGACGATGTTAGAAGCCTAGTCACTAGTAATTCTAAGAGAGGTCACCAATGAGGGAAGTTGCAAATTTATGAGTACAGGCAGGAAGAAAATGTAAAACCCAGTGAACAAGTTTGACCTGTGTTTACTTTCTAAAATCTCTTACAATTGGTTCCACCTGTATAGGTTCATAGGCCACTTCACAACATAATTAAATGCACAAATGTCTTTTTCATTGTTTGAAGAATGTCAGCCTCCTCTTTCTAGTAGATTATAATATCCTGGGGCAATAAATTGTAATACACACTTTTTTTCAGGTTATAATGAATACTATGATGTTCTGCCTAGATAACTCCACTTTTCTCTCTAGGGTCAATGCATGTATCCCCTAGTTGCTAGGAATGTTGGCCAGCTGATGGCTCATACTGTGTGCCCTCCACTGGAAATTACCATTGGAAACATCTTCATATAAAGTTATTTCCTTGCACAGCTTTCAATCTGCAGCCAGTGATTGTCTGATGCAGGCATACAAGTTCCAGCTCCTTTGTTTCAATTCAGGACAATTGTGAAAGACAATTTAACTCCAGAGGTCCCCCATAGAACTATTGGAGGCCTCATTCCCAACAACATTGTGCACAGATTCTTTCTCCATCTGATTTTGTCTTTCTTGTAGGTGTGTTCCCCAAGATTACTTTTCACCAAATCTTCTGGTACAACTCTCTGTCTCAGAGTTTTATTTCCAGGAAACACAGTTGAAGACAGCCATGACCAAGGGTAGTTTGAGGAAGCATACTTTAATATGGGATTTGGGAAATGGATCACTTGCCAGCTAGCTGGCATCGAGCAGCCATAACTGGTAAAGTTGGAGTATGCATAACCTCTGACATGTTATAACAACACGATTGTTAAAACTTCCACCAAATGTTAACTGAAATGGGATATCAATGGAAAGGGGTAACACAACTGGTACGGTATCTTTGCTACTAGAGAAGTATGACAGGATAGTCAATCATAAATGCCATGAAATTAAGTGCTGCTTACTTCCATTGATTTGTAGAAGATAGGTAATGACAGGGTTAGAATGATTAATCACTAATTCAAAGCACAAAGTGAAAGCTGGTGTCTCCTTGGCAACATTTATAGAAATCCTGATCATTTGTATCTCAAAGGCAGATAGAGCAGAGAATCAGGTTAGGGCTTAACTGTAATTAAGGAGCTACAGAAAATGTTGAATTCTCAGGCCCCAGGAGGTCTAAACCAAGGTCAAGGCCATAATGGTAAAGAAGTAGACCCACACGTGGAGATGAAGAAGCACGGTTAAGTACAGTTTTGAAATTTGAAATCCTAGATTCCTCTGTACCCACTGGGTTTACAGATCTGGCCCTTCACTCTTTGCTATTAGAAGATTATAACTCACCATGCCTGAACACAACAGAGAAGCAACATACAAGACAGACACCTTATAAAATAATCCTTTTCTGACAATCCAGCAAATAATGAGGGTTAAATCCCAATCAGTTCAGCTTCACAGCAAAAAGAAAATATATACATCAAAGAAGCTGCAAAACGAGACAACATGGGCTGGCAGGAACAAAGAGCATGTGTCTCAGGCTGGAATTTGAGGGCGGAAAACATAAATGCGATAAGTGAGAGTTTATCAATATGGAAGTAATCTCCTATAATAAAGCTTTAATAGCAAGAACCCCAGGATACAGAGCAAAAACCCCAAGGGGGGAAAACCCAACAACCCCAGGATACAGAGCTAAGATGGCTGTTGGAAACTTAAAAAATAATAATAATGATATCAGAAGAGGGAAATAGAAATGTTAGAACTGTGTTTAATTTGTTCTGCTTCACCCATGTTAACACAGTAATCAGAGCATGTGAATAAGAATGGATCAGGCAAGTGTGATAACTTAAACGCCTTTTATACTACCAGTACTTCCGTAGACCCCACACAAAATAGGTTCTCAGTAAGGATTTCTTGAAGGAAAGCTAAGAAAGTCAAAATTAAAAGCTAATAAAAAATTTGTTTCTATTTATTTTCAACTCTATCTCTCTTTTTCTATTTTCAAATACATATTTATTTTCAAATAAATCACTGGTGTCAGTAAAGCGATATTCCCTATGAAAAATGCAACATATCATATTTTATTAAGTTTCTATACATAACACAATTTAAAAAAAAAACATGCTAAGTTTACTATCTACTTTATTTTTTAAATGATTAATATTGTATGTGATTGAAAGACCAAAATAGCATTTAATATATTTTGATCTGTTAGTGTGTCTACCATTAATCTTCCTCATGGTTCCACAAGAAAATGTGTTTCATTAAGCTTTATATTATTACTTTATAAGTTGTATTATAATTTACCACATATTAACAGAGTGTGGCAAGTCTAAGTTTTTCTCACAGTTTATATTTGGAAAACCTTTGTTTATATAGATAGGCTGGAATTTTATCTTTTCTTAGGTAATAGATTATTTAAAAACATATTATCTATTTGATCTCAGTTTCTAGGACGCTTAAAATCCAACTCTGTACCAGCTGCTGTATTGCTAGCCTCATGTTTCTATTTTGGCACAAGTATTATTTTTTATTTTATATAAATCATCGTATTTTAGTATTATTTTAATGATTTATGACATAATTTACCTCAGATCCTTTATGGATTTAGGTGGGTTAAGAGTAATAACATAGGAAAAAGAATCAATTACTTCTTTTCATTTCCTCTGGGTTAACATCTCTATGGCAAATACAGACAGTACCAAATTTATCATGGGATTTTTCAACTTTATGAAGATACAAAAGTGATACATATTCAGTAGAAATCCCAGGCTGATATGCAGTGAGATACTCTCTTAGGATGCTAGGTGGCACAGTGAGGCACACTTCCCCAGCAGTGGAACGATCATGAGGGTAAAGAGTTGATAGGCTTACAACCATTCTGTATCTATACGACCTTTCTGGTTTTCACTTTCATATGGTATTCAATAAATTATATGAGATAGTCAACACTTTGTAATAAAATATGCTCTGTGCCAGATGATTTTGCCCAACTGTAGGTTAACGTGACTGTTCCGAGCACGTTGCAGGTAGGCTAAGCTATGATGTTTGGTAGTTTAGGTGTATTCGATGCATCTTCAACTTACGACATTTTCAACTTACAATGGGCTTATTGGGACACAACCTCACTGTAAGCTGAGGAATATCTGTAACGAATTGAAAATTTGGATCAGTAAAACTGCATCATGCAGCACAGCTGGCGATCAAATTCCAGCTGTATTCATTATGAACTCATCCTGTCTTGGTTAATGGCAAGTAGGGAAAAACAATTAGTAAATACATGAGAGAAATTGACAATTAATAAGCTGAGGAAGCATGCTTTCTCTTCACTGAAGGCTTTTATCAAATTATACTATATGATTACGTAATAAGCTTATTTTATTTTAGCGGTATAACTTCTTTACTACCAGTATTGTCCTGTCATTGCCTTGCCTCTGAGAGTCAGAATTCTATGGTGCAGCCAGTTGTTCCAACTGGCAATTTGCCCTCCTTTCCTTAAGTACTTCATCCTCCAGTCAAATGTTGTAGTCCCTTTATTCAAAAGGGCACAGTTGCAGGATATAAGCTGTTCTAGTTATTTAGGTACTAAGAGATTTACTGTAGGAAACATGATGCTTACTTACACAAGTGTTAGAAATACTGAAAAGCCATGCTCTAGTTTAGATCTCCAGGCAAAGCTACCAGAATGAACTACAGGTAACGTTAATTGAAACTATTAACTTCTACCACAAACAGAAAGTTGACAAATAAGACTTCAATCTGTAAAGACACCTAATCAATCTTTGGGCTAGGAATCAGGAAGAAGACATAACTATTTCTTAATACCCTCAAATAAGACTGGGTGCTGAGTACTGCTGTACAAACTGTGAGTGTCTCCACAGTGGAACATCAGAACAGAAATAGCTGAAGCCACAGGAACAAATCTTCTACTAATTTTAGTCTTTCCAGTCTTGTATGAATACAGCATATCAACATACAGAATCTTAGTTCTCAGGGAAAGTGGAAAAGAGATTGATGTTGTTTTATTTGGTTTCTGCAGATCCTGACCTCACAGAACAGGAAAGGATGCAAGGAGTGTGGAGCAGATGCTGTTCACTATTCCCACTCTACCGATGACACACTTGCCCCCACTGGGAATGGTTGAGCCAACTGTTTTATAATCATAATTGTGATAGCACAGTGTTCTATACTCTCTCACAGCAAAGTCCACTAAAAACAAACAAGAAAACCCAAAAACTGTTGGGGCACCTGGGTGGCTCAGTTGGTTACGCATCTGACTCTTGGTTTCGGCTTAGGTCATGACAGTGCAGTTTCTTGAGTTCAAGCCTGGTTGGGCTCTGTGATGACAGCATGGAGCCTGCTTGGGATTCTCTGTCTCCTTTTCTCTCTCTCTCTCTCTCTCTCTCTCTCTCTCTCTCTCTCTGCCCCTCTTCCACTCACACTGTCTCTGTGTCTTTCAAAATAAATAAACTTAAAAAAAAATTAAAAAACTGGGTTCCTGGGTGGCTCAGTTGGTTAAGTGTCCAACTTCAGCTCAGGTCATGATCTCGCGGTTTGTGAGTTCTAGTCCCGCGTCGGACTCTGTGTTGACAGCTCAGAGCCTGGAGCCTGCTTCAGATTCTTTGTCTCCCTCTCTCTGCCCCTCCCCTGCTTTCACTCTATCTCTCAAAAATAAACATCAAAAAAATTTTAATGATAATAAAAAAATAAAAAAAAACCTGTCTATATAAAAGTCATACATGTACATCTTTTTCTTAAAACTGGACATAAACTGGTTTTAAGCTACACATAATAAAAGAAGTGTAAGTAGGTGGGAGAAAAGAACATGTGTATCAAATGGAAAGTGTGGCTGCCAAGAAGAAAAGAGGTAATATAAAGTTAAGTCAGAGTGTCAGTGGGGAAAGGATAGCATTTTCAATAAATGGTGCTGGGATAGTTAGATATCTATAAAGAAAACAAATTGTATTTTGACTCCTGCTTGTGCAAGGTATAAAAATCAATTCCAGATAAACTAAAGATCTAAATGTATGACAGTCAAAACAACAAAGCTTTTGGAAGTAAATTAAGGTAAATGACCTTGAGCTAGGCAAGGTTTTCTTAAATGAGGCACAAAATACTAACCATAAAATAAATAAATTGGAATATATTATAATTATGAACTTTCATTCATCAAAAGATGACATTAATAGGTACCCAACAGTGTGAGAGAAGATATTTGCCATACATGTATCTGAGAAAGGATTCATTACCAGAATATATTTTTAAAACATAAGAATTGGCAAAAAAAAAAAAAAAGTGGGACTCAACCAAAAAATAATATGCAACTTGTCAATAAAAATGTAAAAAATGAGCAACTTAGTCATCAGAGAAATATGCAGTAAAACCACAATTTGATATAACTAAATAATCTTCAGAATTGCTAAAATAAGAAAAGAAAAATGCACCACTGATGAGATATGGAGCAACAGAAATTTTATAAACTACCTTTGGGTCTGAAAATTGCTATAGTCACTTTAGAAAAGTGTTAAGTGTCTGTTAAAACTAAACACATACAGGGCCTCCTGGGTGGCTCAGTTGGTTAAGTGTCCAACTTTGGCTCAGGTCATGATCTTGCGGTCCGTGAGTTCGAGCCCCGTGTCGGGCTCTGTGCTGACAGCTCAGAGCCGGGAGCCTGCTTCAGATTCAGTGTCTCCCTCTCTCTGTTCCTTCCCTGCTTGCACTCTATCTCTCTCTCAAAATTAAATATTGAAAAAAAAACTTAAACATGATGCAGGATTGTTACAGGTACACATTTGACAAAAATATAAATAAGTATTGATCAAAAGACGTGCACATGAAGGATAATGAATATTTCTATAGATACTACATTACGTGTGGCTCTCACAAGCTTTATATTGAGAGAAAGAAGTCAGACTTAAATAAAAAAGTTTGTACTATATGATTCTATATATAAAGTACCAAGACAAGTAAGGCTAACCTACACTGTAAGAGATGTGGGTACCAGTTACTATTACAGGGGTAGGGTGGTAATAGAAATAACAAAAAGGTAGCAAGGGAAGGAGGAGATCCAGGCTGCTGGTATTTTTCTGTTTCTTGATCTGGGTACTGTTTTTTTTTTTTTTTTTTTTTAATTTTTTTAACGTTTATTTATTTTTGAGACAGAGAGAGACAGAGCATAAATGGGGGAGGGACAGAGAGAGAGGAAGACACAGAATCTGAAACAGGCTCCAGGCTCTGAGCAGTCAGCACAGAGCCTGACGCAGGGCTTGAACTCACGGACCGTGAGATCATGACCTGAGCGGAAGTCGGACGCTTAACCGACTGAGCCACCCAGGCGCCCTTATCTGGGTACTGTTTAAATGAAGGTGCTCAGTTTGTGAAATTTTGTAGTTATTTAAAAATTTGAGCTAGAGTGTTTTAGTGTACCGTCATGCTTACGTGTGCTGGAATTAAGTCATCACAAATAGTACTAAGGCTCGGTAACAGTGTATATGGAGAGAGTTTCAACATAAGTTCTTGGTTGTATTGATTTGAGGAAATATTCACCTTTTCTTACATTGCTGTTCAGCTATAAAAATATTCTGAATCCCAAGATCCTCAGATGAGTTTTCTGAAATCAGAGTATAAAATTCCAAACCACAAAATCAGAACTGAATTCATGAGGATTAGGTATGGGGGTTAAAAGACTCTTTCTATGCATACTTACATTATCTACAACAAAACAACAGATTCTCAAGAATCTTAATATTGAGGAGGATAAGTATCTTGAAAGACTATTAATGAAAATTAATTGGATTTGTTTTATTTTAATAAACAAAATATTTATACAAGGTTTTATAATTCATTTGTGACCTTAAGCATTTTAGCATACTTTTTTCATAAACCTTAATATTCTTCAGATGCAAATTACCTTACTGTGAAGGTTTTCAGGAATATAACTAAAATTTTATGGAGAGGAAATAGTGTGGACTTTCTTAGAGTCATGTCAGATTATTCAGTAAACAGTGATCAGTGGCTTTGTATAAGAATTATAAATAATAATAATCAACAGGATTATTAAGGAACTGGATTTTGGAAAAAAACACAGATATAATGGTATATATTTGACAAAAAGAAAGTGGAAGCATGAATTTTGCAAACATTTTTTGAAAGTCCACAATGAGTTACACACTATTCCTGCATTTGGAATAAGTCAGAGACTAAAACAAAGATTACTTGACCAAATGAAGCTTTCATTATTCAAACATGGTATATGGGTTAGGTTTGTAAATTCTTTTGCTGATCTCTCTGGTGTCAAATCCTACTTCTACTGCCTTCTACTTCACAGCCCTGTGACTCTGGGAAAATGACTTCATCTTTCTTTATCCAAGTTTAGTTATCCGGAAAGTAGGGATAGTAATAGTATCTACTTCACAGGTTGTGGGGAGGTTCAGAGAATTTACTCTCTGTGAAATATTTAGCATGTATGTGCCAGTTAGTGCACATCCTATGTATTTGCAATAATTATTGCTTCTTAGGTAGTTTTCACAACTGATAATTATCTTAAAACAGCTGCTTATAACATTTTGGAATCTGTCTCCTTTGGGATGAGCTTCTTTACAGTGATATCAGAAAATAATATCTTAAGAAAATTGAATACATAAATTCAAGAATGTAAGGTTTCTTTCCCTGATGACTACTGTATATTCACGAATTCCTATATCAGGAGCTTTACAAATATATAAAATGAGTGGTCAAGTGAACCCTTAGCATTGTTACTGTCATTTGGATGATTCCACTAGCTTATCAATGGAATCATAAGCAAAACTAACACAACTTTTACTTACTATTAATTACCTAACATTTCTATTAATGCTAGAGGTCCAGTTAGTTCCAAGGAAAGTTTAGTCTCACTTTTTTCTCCTTTTATGTTCATCATGAGAAACATTTATACTAGTAAAAACAACATGGACTTTCATTTGTTAAAAAAATAAAACTCTATAATTCATTGCATCCTCCTGTACCTGTTCTTCTGGACAGCTCCCTTTATGAAAACAAATAGCTTATTTCAATTTTTTTAATATACAATTAGTTAACGTATAATAATTATATATATTTAATATATAATTAGTACTTCAGTAAGTTTCTGAAATTTTAAAAATCTATCTTTATATACCTGTTAATATTCAGGTTGCCTCAACTCTTTTTTAAGTAAGTTTTTATAATTTATATACATAGTGAAATCATATAGTAATAATCAAATAGACTAAAGAATATATATTTTAGAGTGATCCCAGATTAGAATGCTGGATGTCATTTAAAATGTTATTGGGCAGCAGTGCCTGGGTGGCTCAATCGGTTGAGCATGAGTTTGAGCCACACGTCAGGCTCTGTGCTGACAGCTCAGGGCCTGGAGCCTGCTTCGAATTCTGTCTCCCTCTCTCTCTGCTCCTCCCCTGCTCATGCTCTGTCTTTCTCTCAAAAATAAATAAAGATTAAAAAATTTTTTTAATGTTATTGGGCAAATTGCCTAATTTCTCCGAATGTCAATTTTGTATCTGTAATATGGTCATGAAATCTTTCTTGTAAATTATATGTGAAAGGAAAATATGAGCCTATATTATGAAGTATTTATTAATGAGATGCCAGATCCTTTGCTAGATTCTGCATTTTAAAAAAAAGGCTTGTTTCCAGATCCCAAGAAATTGAACATCCAAAGGATAATACATATACACAGTTACCTAGCATAAATCTAGTACATAAAAAGTGTTCCCTATACTAGCCTCCTTCTTTTCTCTTATTCTCTAGTCACAAGAATTAAGGCCTACAAATTGAGATTCTTGCCAACAGGAAAACATCAGTCATCTGTTTCTTCAAATCACCAGAAATGGCACCTGCCTGAGATCAGAACAGGCTAGACCAGGGAAAACTAAGAACTGAGATAAACTTTCCATGTAGGGCAGCAAATCCATTATAGTAAAGATCTTTATCCGACAAAAATCTGTCAGCTAATTCAAGGAACCAAACCAAACCAAGAGTAAAATAAAATAAAATAAAATAAAAATAATATCCAGGAGGTCTAATGTTATTCCAACTACAAGAAATGTTCAGAGATTGCACTCTAGTCTCCATGAAGTACATTAACTAAGTCTATAAACAAAAGAAAATCTTACTTTACAATCCCAGGAAAACACAAAAAACAAGATGAGAACCCATATGTGACATATTAAGACAGGGGTCCTAGTTTCTAGAACTGTGATAAAAGTCAAAGGTTGGCCACTGCAAAAAAGGAAGGCAGAATTCCTAACCCTTGAACATTTAATTATTACCTGGAAAAAGTCTTATTTTTATAGGGTTCACCGTGTTACCCAGTGATGTATATCTCAGCTTTGCCTATGAAAAAGCTTCTATTCTCAGGAAAATAAACTTCACTAACTTCCAGGTTCATCAAAACTTCTTAGTGAATTGCCTATATGCTCATCTCATGATAAGTGGGCAACAAACTGGCTAAAAGCTTCAGAAATGAAGTGGGTTTTCAAGAATTACAGAATATACAACTTGTAATCAAGGGACTTGCCAGAGTCCTATGGCAGCCTAGGCTAGGAGCAGCACATTACCCGGGAATTATGGAGAATTAGATCCACCCTTCAAAGATAGGTTATCCTGGGCATTTGCCTGATTTCTTTGTCCTTGATAGCATGGGTCCTGCTCAGAACACAGCAGCTAGAAAGTCCATGAGTCAAAAGACCTGGAGGTTTATGCCAAGAGATCTAGGGAGGAAAGTCGGTCGGTATTACAACTGAAAGTATAGTATCTCAACTTGTTCAGATGCCTTGGCTATAATATTCAGAGAATACGCACCCCCCACACACACACCACATTTGACAATGGCATTATTTTTTAGGAAGATGATTGAGACATGTATTTGTCTAGGCCTTTCTTATTTTTACTTTCTGGTGTCCCTTTGGTAAAGAAAAAAAAAAGATGACATTCTTTCCATCTCAATAAGAGACATTCCAATTAGGGATATAGCCTCCCTTAAAATCATATTTATAAGCCTTTGCTTTGGAAGGACTGAGATTTCAAAAAAAGAGAGATGATGGAGATGCCGCTTCTTGGTGATGAGGGTGGTGGCTTTGGAAAATATGTTCATTGATACAAGGAGTAGGTGAGTTTATAGTGTTACAGGAGTGGCAAAAACTGGGAGAGTTTTCCACATCGTATTCCTGAGATGTCAGGACTTTGGTGGGAGTTTCTGTAGAAAATTGGGTACTAAGTTCCTGTGGCATCCAAGCAATGAAACTACTGGTAGGGCAACGTCCTTTGAAGGAAGCATGGGGACAAGACAAGTTCTTTTTAATGGAAGTTAGCCATAAAACTTATGCCCTCTGCCATGGGTGTAATCTGATTTTTCTGACTCAATGAGCCAGACTCATTGGGCAGCCAATCTTAACATGTTTCGTGGCTCCAGGATCCTGTTTCCTTCAGCCACCTATTGTAGCCCTCAGAGGCAATGAGTGCTCTGACAACAACAATGAATACTTTGACAACAATGCTTTGATTATGTCCTTAAATTGTGGAGTTTAGTACTTCTGAAGAGATTACATGTGTGAGGTTGAGGTTATTTGTACAAAATGGATACAAGGTTTGGGATCTGCTGAATTTTCAGGTTTACATAAAAATTTCTCTTGAAGGTAGATTTTACAGATTAAAATATATGAAACATTTTCTATACAAAACTAAAGTCAGTAAAACTATGTTTCTTTTTTTAATGTTTATTTATTTATCTGAGAGAGAGAGAGAGAGAGAGAGTGTGGGTGTGTGTGTGTGTGTGTGAGCAGGTGAGGGGCAGAGAGAGAGACGATCCCAAGCAGCCTCACACTGTCAGTACAGAGCATGATGTGAGGCTCTGTACTGTGAAATCATGACCAGAGCCACAATCAAGAGTCAGATACTCAACCAAATAAGCCACCCAGGTGCCCCCAACTATGTTTCTGTTTAACAATGAAAATTCAGTTCTCTATTTATTTATACTGTATATATTTCTAATTTGAATATTTTAATGAATTAAACATTGTAAGATTTGTTTTTGTATAAAAGGCAATAAAATACTATCAATAGAAAAGTCATAGACACCTAAGTACTACATAAAAATATGCAGACAGCAGATCAGTAAAACTCTAATTTTGCCTCACCCCATTAGCATAAATATATATATTTACTTTAGCACTTTTATTGTGGTTAGTTGCAGACACTTGGCAACCACAATATCAGCTGATATGAAGTTCAGGAAATGGACTTCTCTCCTTGTCTCCATGTTACAATTTTTCAGAAGCAAATCATTCTATAGAACCTGAGAAAATCTAATTAAAATAATTTTCCTGCTATTGCTGTCAAAGGAGCCCAGGGCACTAATAGCATAAAGGTTATTCACACAATTGCTCTCCTTCAAGTTTTTCAAATGTATTTTAATCGAAATCTGTTTTATTTTGTAGGATGACTACCAGACTTACAGTAAAAGGAATGCAGAAGGTAATATTTTTATAATAAAGAACATGAACTATATTAAAATTATACTAGGTTGAATTTTTACCAAAGCTACAAATCTCTAGCATTAATATTTCCTATAAATTAAATAAAATTTGGCCTTTTATGGGCTGCTTTTATAGCCCTATGACCTGCACTTTGCATGATGTCTCTTCCCACTAAGTGATAAACTCATGGATGCCTAGAGCCACCTCTTTTTTTATGGCTGCATTTCCAATACCTGATTGCTGACCTTAAAAACAAGGTGATATTAAATAAATATTAGTTGGATGAATAAATGAAGGAATAAGTAAATGAATGAATATGTGGAATTAGAGGACACGCAACTTTGTTTAATCTACCTTAATTTTGAGACAGAAAGAGAGAGAGAGAGAGAGAGAGAGTGTGTGTGTGTGTGTGTGTGTGTGCATGAGCTGGGGGAGGAGCAAAGAGAGAGGAGAGAGAATCCCAAGCAAGTTTCCATGCCATCAGTGCAGAGGCTGATGTATGGCTCAATCGCATGAACCATGAGATCATGACCTGAGCCAAAATCAAGAGTTGGATGCTTAACCAACTGAGCCACCCAGGTGCCCCCCAGTTGTCCATTTTACAATCAGGGTATTTTAGAGAAGCCATGGAATGACTATCATACCATAGTACCTAAGGAGACACAATGATCAATAAAAATATTCCCAATAATAATTTTAAATGCAGAAAATGTAATTTTAGTAGAAAGATTAATTTGTGAAGTCTCAAAATTTTGTCTAAGGTTGTTGCCACTTGCTTGTCATACCACAGTGTGACAGTTGTCTAGGAAGACCACTCCATCCTTCAAGTTTAGGGTGTGAAGGACAAGTCTGGTCCAATTGCCAAGTAACAAGTCAATTAAACCTTTAATGACTGAGATCTGTACGAAAGATAAGTCTATTTTGCAAATTAATCAACAAATGGTAATGGACACGTAAGCTCTCCAAGATAAAAGCTCAGCCCTTGGAACAAAAGCTATTCTCTCTCACATAAACAAAGAGTAAACATGTTAATTCAAGTTCTGTATCTCCCCCATACCATTTGAATTATCTAAGTCAATAACAGGGTCCAAATAATCAGTCAACAAGAAGGGCTGATGCTAATAAAAAATGTATATACTTTCTCTGAGGTAATCACCTTTCCATTTTTTTTTAATTAATGGGATCAGAAAAAAAGATAGTGATGCATTTATCTACCTATCTGCCTATCATACCATCATACTGCCTATCATACTAAGGTTATCCAAGTCTAAAGATACTTGATGGTATATTACTGGAGAATGAGGTGAAGAGGAAAGGAAGGTTTTATGTATTTCCCAGGAGTCATAAGCCACTGGATTTTCTATCCTCCTGAAGGAGAGCCCAAATATCTCAACAATGGTTTCCAGACAAGATCTCTATTGAAAATGTTTTTAAACCACTTATTATGTAACTTGGAGAAGAATTTTAATATTTAATTATAATAAATTTTCAAATTATTTTTATTGATTAGAACAAGGAGGTTGTCCAGTAAATGGAATTGTATGAGATGAAAAAGTTTTATATAAAACTTGTGTACATATGAAATTTCAGTGTGCCTCTTGGAATTCTTCAACTGGGCAACCTAATTGTTGCTTTATTTATTTTGAAGGAACCGAGTTTTTCCATATGTTGTATACTATTAATTTATTAAAACCTGCTGTGCATGGATTAAACACAAGCAAGAGGGAATAAGTTGGCTTCTGGAATATACCTGTAACTTCAGTGGGGTCGGAAGGCACATCTTTGTTCTGACCAATATTTAACATTGAATGAATTAATTAAAATACCTTACTTTTAAAATACTTATTTTAAACATTTATTATATGCAATAGTTGGACTTAGAAAGAGTCAGTGATGTGGAATTATGCCTTCTGCTTTTACTGTTTCCAGTCAATTAAATGGTATTAGTTCCCCATATGTTGCCAAAAGGTGATTTAAGTGAAAACATAACTGAACTATAGCAGTGCTCGATATACCAATTAAAATGGTATCTGCTGTTTTGGTAAAAAACTAGAGTAGGATTTTAATTCTTCAGAAGCAAGAGAAAGGGTCCAGGGAGAGTGGGAAGTTCCTAGCTACTTCAAAGTCATTTTAGGGACATGGGTATAAGGCTACCCAAACAGCTATAGATTGCTGCATACTGTTCTGGTCCAGTTCACTATCTGTTTCTGGGTTTGTTCTTTTTTGTTTTTATCATCACTTCCCCAAGTTTGTTAAATTTTCATTGTGTATATTTTTATTCTGCACTATTGGAGGGATTTTTACTGAAATACAATGTGCCTATAGAAAAGTTCACAAATCCTAAATCACAGCTTCATACATTTTTAGCAAGTCAGCATGTCCCAGTTACCACCTCACAGAACAGTCACTCATTCATTCAATAGCTATTTGAGTGTCATCTAGGTACCTGGCACTGTGCTGAGTGCTAAAGATAAAACTGACACGATAAATAAGACACCACAGTCTCTGGCTTTGTGTATTTTAAAGAGATGTACCAAAACAAACAAATTATTAATGATGTTAATAAATAAGAAATAGTCAGGGTACCATGATACAGATTAACAGGCAAAACTTAAGTACTTGCGGTCAGAGAAGACCAAATCTGCCCATGAAGGAGGATAGGATGGAAAGAGCAGGCACAGGTGTTCTTCTCAATTCCTACCACTCCCCCCACTCTGACATCATTCTGTGCCAAACACACTGGCTCTTTGCTACTTTCTTAATCACAAACAACCCAAGCAAGCTTGTGCTACATTTGCTTATGCCTCTGTTGAGAATACTCCATTCCCAGACACCTGCATTATTCAGCTCATTCATTTCCTTATGGTTTTTAATAAGTACTGCCTACATAATAATACTAGGATATTTTATCCTGATTTATTCTCTAAATTCCTATTGGTGAATTTTAGATTTTTGTGTTTTCTGTACAGTACTCTACTAAGACGGCTCCATTATTCCACAGCTATAAACATGGTCATGACTCAGTACAGTTCACTATTTCATGGCAAAAAGGCTATAAGGGGTGGAATATTATATTTAAACTCTAAAAATTTTGAATTTGTTTAATTTCTCAGAGATTCAAGCTCAAAATGTTTACATATTTTTAGTTCACAAAACATTTTTGTATAAGTCCTAATACCCATTAGGAAAAGTCTCAAATGTGTTCTCTAATTTTACACTAAATTGTACATTCTTAACTAAAATGAAAAAGTGTTGGAGAGATTCAATAAAAATCACTACTAATTAATGGTACATGCAGTCACTTTGGTGAATTTCAGCATATATATTAAATGATTTCACCTTATTCTGAAATAGGGCCTTCATTATGCAACACATTGTCATTAGTGTGGGCTTGATTCTGGCTAACAATTCAGCTATATTTGGTGTTTGAAGAAAACATGCTGGAATTGGCTATTAATAGGAAAAGAGAATAAAAAGGGTGCCTCTCCATCTTTTATTGAATTCCTACCATGGGCCAAAAATTACACTAGGCAGTTTAAATATGCTACCCATTTAATCATGAAAAGAATAAACTCTCCTGTGTCTCCTCTTAATATTTCACTTCTGATCACCACATGTGTGGGTGATCTCTAACACCAGCTAGAGAATTGTAATTCAATTTAATTCGGACGCTATTTACCTGAGTACTCATTTCCATAAAACTGCTCCCGGCCGCCTCTACTTCAGGTGCCAACCATCAGTGAAGGTTGTCACCAGTACTTCTGAATGACCAACTCTGAATCAGAGACTCCCTGTGAACCTTTCTTAGGTTTCGATAATTTGGGAGAGCAGCTCCCCAAACTCAGGAAAACAGTTGACTTTCTACATTACTGGGTTATTATGTATAAAATGACACAACTCAGGAATAGCTACGCAGGAGAGAGGCACAAGGCAAGGTATGTGGGAAGGGGAGTGGAGCTTCCACGCCGTCTCCAAGTGTGCCAGCCTCTCAGCACCTCTACCTGTTCGCCAACCCAGGTCTCCAAAGCTAGGAATTTTTATGGAAGCTTCATTAAATAGGCATGATTGATTAAAAACTGGCCATTTGGTTACTAAATTCAACCTCCAGCCCCTCTTCCCAGCATGGAGGTCTGGGGGTGGGGACAAAGTCCCAACCCTCTAATCAAAAGTCCTAAATCACAGCTTGATGCATTTTTAGCAAGTCAACATGTCCCAGTTAGCATCTCACAGGACTCATTCATTCAACAGTCATCTGAGTGCAGACTAGCTACCTGCATTGTGCTGAGAGCTCTAGATAACACTAGGTGGTAAATAAGACAACACAGTCTCTGACCTAGTGGCATTTGTATTCTAATTAAAGAGACAGACCAAAATGAGTAAATGAATTATTACTGATACTAATCAACAAGCAGCAGTCAGGGTATTGTGATAAAGATTAATGGGCAAGACTTAATTTAAATATTTGCGGTCAGAGAAGATAAAACCTGCCTAAAAAGGAATCTGACTGAAGTTTAGGCAAGGAGGGAATCCTTGTGAATTACTTTTTTCCTCCCATTATATTTCGTAAAATAAGGAAGTTCACTTGGAATCAGAATATCTGAAATGTGGGTTGGGTTTTCCTATTTACTAACTAAAATGATTAAGTTCATGTCACTAACTTCTATAAGCTTTACTTTCTTGATCTGCAAAACAGGTATGATAATATGCCAAAGGACTGAAATAATTTAATTATGTGAAAATGCTTTAAAGTGCTATAAAGTGCTGTAAAATGTAAAATGTTGCTCTCTGATAAATTCAACCTATTATACTAATGATTACTTAATGTCTCACCATTTCCAGAGAATATATGCATATGATAGGAGGTTTCAATGCCTTAACACAAAATACAGACAGACATTGGTCATTTTAGACCCTCTGAGACAGAATAAGATAGGAACAGTGTTTCATATACGGAGTGACTTTTTGACATTTCTGAAAGAGAAATGTACTTGTGATTTTCAAAACAACACAGAAGAAATGGTGAGATGAAATTCTAAAAAGTCTTAAAATCAAATTATTAAAGCAATGGTTTTTGAAAAACAATTAAAATAATAGTTTAAAGGAAATCTGCCATCGTAAAAACAAGTCCTGTACATTCACATTCATTGAAAATTATCTTCATTTCCATTTCCTTTTCCTTTCTTTTAAAGCAAGAACAAAATGAGTAAGGCTTGTTTTAATGTCATTTTAAATGATAGGATAATTTTAATTAATTAATTAATTAATTAATTAATTTTGAGAGAGAGCAAGAGAGAGGCAGACAGAGAATCTCAACCAGGATCTGCGCTGTCAGCGCGGAGCCCGATGCAGGGCTCCAACTCATTACCTTGAGATCATGATGAGAACAGAAACCAAGAGTTGGACACTTAACTGACTGAGCCATTCAGGTGCTCCAATAGGATATTTATTTAACTGTAAAGTAATTAAAATCCAGCAATGTGTATATTATACATGTATGCATTTATGTGTGAATCTATTCATAAGTTCAATAGTACAAATATAAAGTCCAGATCATATCTCTTTCTACTCTTTCCATAATTAACTCTGGTCTACCCAGAGTGGCTTTACTGCAAATTGGCCATGACTAGTATAGTCCTACTTCCTGGTCTTTGCATTGGTTGTTCCTTCTTTTTAGAATGGTCTTCCCTCATATACCCATGTGGCACCCTTCCTCACCTCTACCAAGTTTTTATTCAAGCATTTTTTAGGGAGATTCACAAGGGTCAGCCCACTTAAATTGCCACTCACTACCACCATATTCTCAGTCTCCCTAACACTGCTAATTTTCCCCCATCACACTTAATGCTTTCAAGTATTTTATGCAAGTTACTTTTTACTTTTAAACATTTATTTTATTTTGAGAGAGAATGAGAGAGAGAGAGAGAGAACGTGAATGGGGGACAGGGTCAGAGGAAGAGAGAAAAAAAGTCTTAAGCAGGCTCCATACTCAGCTAGGAGCCTGACGCAGGGCCCAATCCCATGACCTGTCTGATCATGATCTGAGCTGAAGTTAAGAGTTGGATGCTCAACCAACTGCACCACCTAGGTGGCCCATATACAACTTACTTTTTAACTTTTCTCCAACTAGAATGTAAATTCTATTACAAAAGTAATGTTTTGTATCTTTTGTTCATCAATTTATCTCCAGAAACTGCTTTGCCTGCAACGTTCTAAGTGCTCAATAAATATTTTTGAATGAATGAATGAATCATGGAGACTTGTGTATGTTATGATTTAAGATGATACTTCATGTTCATGGGGTGCCAGGGTGGCTAAGTCAGTTAAGCATACAACTTTGCCTCAGGTCATGTTCTCACAGTTTGTGAGGTTGAGCCCCGCATCTGGCTCTCTGCTGTCAGTGTGAGGCCCACTTTGGATCCTCTGTCTCCCCGCTCTCTCTGCCCCTCCCTCACTTGCATATATGTGCACTCTCTCTCTCAAAAAAAAAAAAAAAAAAAAAGAATTGATGATACTTCATGTTCTTATTCTCTTATAGTTAACACTTCAACTACTGAAGACAGATTCTTTTTCTTGACTACAAAGTATCTGTTGGGTTATAATAAAAGTCTATGAGATATGAAATGTTTGCAGTTAGCAAAGGCACAAATGAATTCAATTATAGTTAACCTGGAGTCCTGATAGCCTTCTCCCTCTGACTGCTTTAGATTGCTATTATATATCAATAATTATGTAAAATATTCTACACACTATATGGATATTATTCCCTAATTAATTTCCAAATCCACTACTACCTACTTTTGCATCATTTAAGGAAAAATTAAAGTTTTTAAAGTGTTTATAAGGTATTATTTCCTATGACAAATCATACATAATAATGATACACTAACGGAAGAATGAAAGGCAGGAGTCATCTCTTTGAACACGAGGCAAAAATACTATGAGCTAAAATGGAGAATAACTGTATTAAATGATTTTTTAAAATAGTCTGATTATCTTAAAGGCCAAAGCAAAAACTCTGGTCAGTAAAGATAGTTTTTGCCAACCAGAAATACCTCCTATACTACTGTAGAGCTAGATAAAAAGTATTCATTAGAGGTGATGTAGTTTATTAAGGCAATTCTGTTGTCATCCATTTTTTTACTTGATACATAATTATTCTTTATTATAGAATTATGTTTCATATCACAGAAAATTTTAGAAATATATTTACTTTTACCTTTGTTTGGGAATAAGCTTTATCTTTTTTATCAACAGAGCAATCACTCCTGAGTAGATCTGAAACATTTATTGATGGTTGGTGTAAGTTATACATCTCTGTTAATGAAGGCAATTAATCTATTACCACAGATGGGTTCACACTATCTATCCTACACAGACAGCACCTTCTTCTTTCTTGCCACATTTAAATCTTCATGACCTCATTTTTCATCCAGGATGATAATTTGTTAGCTACTGACTGCTTTAAGAACCAATCTACCATCCACCCTCTCTATTAGGATTTATGCATAAGTCCCCTTGATGCGCAGAGGACTGGCATATGAACTGAAGACCTGTAGGGGCCACCCATCAAACGGGTGACAGCCTTGAATCTGTATCAACATTTAAGAGGAGCTGAATTAACAAACCAGTTCTCTACCCTTCTGAACATCATCAGGCTGAGGGAAAATCATTTTCCTTGCTTTGTTCATTGAACTTTCTAATTAAAGAAAGTTCTCTAATCCTTTTCCTCAAACTGACGGAGCTCGACTTTTCCAAGGAAAATTGCCACTGATTTCTCAGGAGATGGCAACTTTATACATTCTCTTCTCTGCTTGGTTTTATCTGTCTCTGGCAATTGCAATTCTGATTTATCAGTTCCTATGCCCCAGCTATTAGCTAACTGAGCCCAACCCTCAGTGAAGTATATGGGGCTAAGTGAAGTCACGGTTATTTCTTGAATGAAAAATAAAATGTGTTGAAGCACACTGAATATGTCTGCTCCATGTGTACAACTTGCCAAAATCATTCCTAGTTAATACTTAAATATATGTGAGGTTTGCTGTTTCATTATCAAACCTAAAAATTCTGACTATTTCAATGAATGCTACCGATTAATAATAAGTGTTGAAATAATAAGTGTTGAAAATAATTAAAATGAAAGTGTTCTTAAGAAAAATGTTGAGGTTTAATTTTAAAAATGAATGAAGATTTATTTATTCAAGTACATAGAACACATGTTTCTTGATTACACAGGATAGACTTGAAATAGAGATTCACACTTAAGAGCATGGGCTCTCAACAGAGTATTTGGAATCAAATTCTGGCTTTGCGACTCACTAGTTATATGATAAGGAACAAGTTAATTAATCATCCTGTGCCTTGTTTTTCTCAAATGTCAGATGGATGTGGTGGAAGACAACCGAAAACCATTCATGTTCAGATGCAGACAAATTCCCTGGAAACCACATGATGGTCCACCCTATGCCATAGCATTAACACCCAGCACTTGCAGGGGCCATATGTTTAGGTGAATAGAAAAGAATGTTTAGTACATGTACTGTGTGAGGGTAGATAATAAAACTGAGTTGTAAATGAGAGGCTGTGAGTTTATGTTTAAATGCACAAATAGGCAGTAAGAGCCCACCAATTATTTGCATCCAGAAATGAGAGAAAGATATTTGACTGAATATATAGTGAAATTTAAAAAAATATATATTGTCACACCATAAAGCCTATTACCCAAATTACTAAGAGAATAAAGATGCCTACCTATCATCACTAAAGGCAAAGATAGATGGACCAGTTTTGTAAAAATTGAGTGTAAGTTTTGTTCTTAAGAAGCAAGATGCATCATTGATATTAAGTGCCATATCAGCTAACCACAAAATCAGCCAGAATCCCAACAGTTGACCCAGACAGGCCACACACTGAAAAAGTGGCTTCCCAGAATATGGATTATATTTCCTTTCTTTTATTTTCTACTGTCTGAGGCACTGTTAGTGCCGTGGGTGTGGCAACCCAGCTGTCTTATTTCTAAGGCTTATTTCTCCTAGTTTTTCTGTAATAACTTCTCTTCCAGCTATCTGAAAAGGAATGGGAGCTAATGCAGGTATAGCTTGTATAATGGATTTTGTTCCTAATGGAACGGGATTAATACTTGTACTTGACTCTAGCCGACATCATGTGAGTTTAAATGGGATCCTATGCACAACATGTTTAGCACAGTTAAGTAATAAACACAAGTTACCCATCATCATCGTCATTATCATCATGGTCATCGTTACTATGTTCCAGACACAGTTCATACACCAGGGGACACAGAATGAACAGGGTCAGTTTGAGCACTGCCCTCAGAGAGTTTACATTTTATTGGAGAGGACAAGATACAAATATGTTAAAGATAAATATACCCCCAAAACTCGGAAAGTGCTAAAAGCTGTAAAGAAAATGAACATGACCGTGAGCTACAGCAGAGCTGGAGATCACTAACTTAGAGAGAAGGTTTGGAAAGACTTCTGAGGCAGTGCTACTGAGGTAAAGCCTGGAGAGCAGATGTTAAAGAGCAAGCCAGACATTCAAAAAACTAGAGAAGGGCAACTCTGCAAATTTGAAACCACAAAGGGAAAATAATTGAGGCTGGGAAGAGCATGGCTTGAATGAAGATAAATAATCCTAGCATATACAGAGCACAGCAAATGAAGAAGCAGAAGGTCTAACAAGAGGGTGCACAATGAGGCAGAGTGAAGACAATATAAATTATCAGTAAGGAAAAGAATTAGCATGTCATCTTGGTACAAATGGAAAGCCACTGAACAGTTTTAAATAAAGATACATTATGCTTTGATTTATTTCTAAAATGATCAAGGCCACTCTGCCTGCTGGACCTCAAGGAGTCAAAGAGAAAACAATGGAGACCACTTGGAGGGCTGGCACCTGGATCACCTGCAATTTTGAAAATGAGTTACTGTTTGAGAATGAAAGAGACCGTGCTGGAGCTGTGAGAATATGGGAGGCAGAAAGACCTATTAAGAGTTAGCTTCAGTAATCTAGGTAAGAGGTAAGAGCAACCTAAGCAAAAGCAATAAGGAGAAACGGGTGAGTTTGGGGGCTCTTAAAGTGGAGGAACAAGTGACATTTTACCATTAACTAGAACTCAGAGTTGAAAAAGCAAGGGTCAATGATTATCTTCAAGTTCTGGCTTAGGCAACCAACTAAAATTTCAAGGCCATCCATTGATAACTTGTACCACATAAACAATATGAGAAGCTGGTTTTATTAAAAGATTGTGTGTGTGTGTATGTAATATATTGAATAATCAAAGATATGTCCAGTAACAGTTGGATAAATGGAGCTAAACCTGCAGAAACATTTTGAGATTAAAAATATATATATATGGTGTGTGTATGTTTGTGCGTGTGTGTATGTGTGTGTGTGTGTGTGTGTACACACATATATATCCCACTACCCAATCAGAAAAGGTCCTGGTCATAAAATTGGAACAGGGTCCCAGAGACTCCCCACTGCATAAGAAAATAACCATCTAGAAAATACATAGTGAGAGTTCCATGAGGGTCCTTGAGATAGGGCAAGGTAGCAAACACAGTCATGGAGGTGGACAATGGGGTTAGGAGAGACACTTAGGGACTATTTAGCAACTAATACCAGACAATTTCAGTAATTTCCTAACTTGTTCATTCTTACTGGTGCACATCACCTGAATGTTATTCGTTAATTATGTTACAAATGTCAGCATAAAAATGGCAATCTAAGCCATAGATGTGGTTAAGATCTACCAGCATCAAACAAGAAATTGCATTTATGCTTAGCAACAATCTTCCATGGTATATGAACAATCTCTGTACCTTTTATCCTTCATTAGTAGCTGATGAGCAGAGATCATAGAAAGGCCCAGACCAACATGAAATAACCAGAATGAACAGCTTCTCTATACTAGAGCTTCAAAAGACACAATACAAGTGACAGAGATAAACTGATGTTGTGGGACTTTAATTTATCTTCATTACAGCAGCTATAATGTCCAAACCATCTCAGAAACAAACATTAATGCACACAGATAGAAAAAAAAAAAAAAAAAAAAAAAAAAAAGTCCTAAGAAAATTTTGGTCTATGTAACCAAAGAACCAGGAAACAGGCAGCCTGGAATGAAACTTGTAGATAATAACTGCTCTACTCTAGCCAAATACCACAGAGAAAAGTGTGAAGCTCCACCTCCATTTCCACCAGCAAAGATTGAGTGGAGAAGCTGAACTTCCACCCCTTCCCAGCTCTAACTGGGCACCCCAAGAACCTGGCTGGTGTGGCATAGGACAAGACCAGGAGGGAGTTTTTTTTCCCCTGCTAAGTTTCCTACTTCCTCTACTCAGACCCACCCTGGTCAGGAGAAACCACAGGTTGAATCTAGATTTTCAACCTCACCCAGAGCCATACCACCCTTCACAGAAGTGGTCCCAGAGCACACCTAGCAGGACTTCCCACACCCCTCAGCAGTAGTGAAGCCACGCCCTCACACACACAGCCACAAGGTCAGCACTGCCCCTCCCAGCCAGGACTGTATCAGCAGGCCTGGCAGGTATCCTGCTCTGTCACCCCTAGCCAGAATTAAGGAAAAGCTGTTCCCCCACCCTGTCAGAATCTGGACTTTTATCCCTACCTGGTAATACCAAAGCAACACCTTCTTTCCCACCAGAGTGGTGTCAGAGGAGGCCTGCTCCACACAATTTGAATAAGATTCGAAGTCTTATCATATGATTCCCCAAATGTTCCAGGTTTCAGCTGAAAATCACTCATCACACCAAGAACCATGAAAATCTCAAGTTAAATGAGAAATGACAATCGACAAATGCCTATAATGAGTTGACATGAATATTAAAATTATTTGACAAACACTTTAAATCAACCATCAAAAAAGTTAAAATGCTTCAATGAGCAACTGCAAATAGATTTTATTAAAACGAATGAATAAAAAGTACAACACTCAGTAAAAACTAGAAGATATAAAGAAGAACTAAATGGAATTTTTAGAATTGTAAAATTTAAACTTCAAATTAAAAATCTCAGCGCATGGACTTGAAAGCAAAATGGAGAACCAAGGGGGGAAAATCAGTAAACTTGAATAATAGTACAACAGAAACAGCCAATATGAACCATGAAGAAAAAGCAAACAAAAAATTAAGAGACTCAAAAAAGATTATACATTCATAGATATAAAAATGAGGGCGTAGCACAGAGATATTTTTGCAGTGACAGTATAATTTTGTATTTCAACTACACCTATGAATATAAATATGAATCTGTAATTATTCCAAAATGAAAGTTTTACAAAGAGAGAAAGATGTTTGCTAGCTCTTTTTAAAGGAAAAATTAAAGTGATTATCAATATATTTGGATTTGTTTCTAAAACTGTATTTTCATCTCTCCCTGGTCCTTTTGTTTCCCTCCCTCTTATCTTTCTTTTAGTTTTACTAAGTGTTATTTTTCCTTTATTTCTAAATTATAATATTTAAACTTATTCTAATAGTTATATTTTCTATTTTAGTATGGCTGTTGAACTGAACAAAGTAGTAAACTTATTAAGTTAGTATTAAATTAATAGAATTTCCCCCAAATATTAAAGGTTCTCTGAATAATTTCTTCCTGATGAATAGACTACTTTGTCCAATGGTTTAATTCTAGCTCTTTTAATTTCACAAATTAGATATTAATTTTTCCCACTCAATGTTGGTTTATACTACTTATTTATCAAAACTGTGGGGCACCTGGGTGGCTTATTCAGTCGAGTGCTGACTTAATTTTGGCTCAGATCATGATCTCATGGTTTGCAAAATCAAGCCTCAAATTGGGCTCCAAGCTGGATGTGGAGCCTGCTTAAAACTCTCTCTCCTCACTGATTGTGTGGAACCTGCTTGGGATTTCTCTCTCTCTCTCTCGCTCTCTCTCTCTCTCTCTCTCTCTGCCCCTGCCATGCTCGCTTGGTCCTCCCTCCCTCCCTCCCTCTCTCTCTCTCTCAAAATAAACATACTTAAAAAAAAAATCACCTCACTCTTTCTTCCCTTAGAGGCATTCTATTTGATGTAATATTTTTTCTAGGTATACTGTTCTTTAGAATTTCTTTTAGTCTGTGTCTGTTGATAGTAAATTCTAAGTTTTTGTTTTCCTAAAGATATTTTTATTTCTCCTTCACAAATGAAAACATTCACTCTAAGTATTGAATTCTAGGCTGACAGTTACATTATCTCAGCACATAGAAGAAATTCTTCCACTATCTTCTGTATCTTTTTACTGTTGTTGAATATAAATTAGTTATCAATTACTGTTCTTTCATAACTGATCTGTTTTTCTTCTTTGGCAGCTTTAAAAATATTTATCTGTTTATTTGGTATTCTACAGTTTAACTATGATATGTCTAGGTGGAGATTTATTTTTATGTATCTTATTTAGATTTCCCTGGGTTTCCAGAATAGCAGGGTTATTGTTGACCAAAAATTTTGGAAAATTCTAAGCAATTTTATTTTCTAATATTTTTTTTCCATCTGCTTCCTTCTACTCAACACTAAGATCAAAGAAGCCAAGTTTTCTCTTCTTTTTTCATTCATTCCTCAGGGCCAAAATACATCTGATACCTTCCATGGTTCACTTGATTAGGAGTCATGGAAAATCATTATAGTTACGTGAGTTGGTAATATGCTTAGATATTTTTCTATATTTTAACTAATTTTTTAACGTTTATTTATTTTTGAGACAGAGAGAGACAGAGCATGAATGGGGGGAGGGTCAGAGAGAGAGGGAGACACAGAGTCAGAAGCAGGCTCCAGGCTCTGAGCTGTCAGCACAGAGCCCGACACGGGGCTCGAAGTCACGGACCACGAGATCACGACCTGAGCCAAAGTCGTATGCTTAACCGACTGAGCCACCCAGGTGCCCCTTAACTAATATTTTTTAATTCAGCCAAATATATTGAATTGTCATACTGCCAGAAATAAAATCTATTTTATGTTATTTTTCCATCTATTTTATGCAGTAAATTAAATACTATAACTAAGACACTGAATAAGCCCTAGTATAGTACTCATAGATAGCATGACAGTCTTCCATACATGGAAGATGGTATGTACTTAGTTTTTCAAAGTAAAATAAAAAAAATGCTGAGCTGGAAAATACTGAAGGAAAATTATTTTCCTAAATTCCAGATAATTTCATCAAATAATTTGATTCAACAGTTAATTCAACTCTGACTTGAAGTATTTTTACTTAACTTTTTATCTATTTTATATAAAGGGAAATGTTGTAAATATTTTATTTGTCCCTCTTCATCCCTAGTTATAATTGTTCTTTAAAGCTTACATGAAGCTAATGATTCTATTAGCTATAAAGTAAAAGAGGGAATGGAATTTCACAAAGGCATGAATACTAGATGGCAGGATCATGGGGTCACCTTCAAGTCTGCCACAATGAGAATTATACATTATTTAATATTATTTATATCTCCGAAATAAATAGAGGCTATGCCCTTATGTAAAAAATGCCTACCATTTTGAAACACAAGTCTCAGTTAAATCCATACAGGTCAAGCCAAAGCTGTGATTCCCAGAATAATACCATCTACCGTATAGGAACTAATGATAAAATGATTGAATCCATCTGAATTCTCCTCTTTTTATTCCAAAGCTATGGCCTGATTAAAAGTTAGTTATGGGTAAGAATCATGAACAATTCTGTAATGGTTTATTTTTAATATAATAATAAATGTAAAAACTAAAATTCATTGGCAAATCAGTTTTTTATACTGTTAAACAGCTGGTATTAAAATATTTCTGCCTAATACTGTATTTAATCAAATCAAAACAATATTAATATGATAAAAAGGTGTTAAGAGAAGCTTTTCAGATGACTAAGTCATGACCATTATTGGGCTTAGACCTATTATAAAATATAATCTATTATAAGCTGCATTCTGACATAGCAGGGTACTATAATGAAAAAAAAATATGTTTTACAATCAGTAATGTACAGTATTAGAAAACTCTTCCTACAGAAATGATTTTAATATATGATATTGATTTCACTGAAAAGAATAAATTATTTTGAAATGCTCTCTTTCTTTAGCTAGTAATATAGCTTTCTTTATCAAAAATGGTTACATCTAGGGGTGCCTGGGTGGCTCAGCCAGTTGGGTGTCCGACTTGAGTTCAGGTCACAATCTCATGACTTGTGTGTTTGAGCCCCAAGTCGGGCTCTGTGCCAATGGCTCAGAGCCTGAACCCTGCTTTGGATTCTGTGTCTCCCTCTCTCTCTGCCCCTCTCCTGCTCACACTCTATCTCTCTCTCTCAAAAATAAATAAACATTAAAAAAATTTAATTAAAAAAATGGTTACATCTACTAGAATTTCACAAATATTACTAATACATTTATGTAAAGTATTAACACCTAATTTTTAAAATATAATTTTACCCCTCATGGTCTGAAAAGTACACTGTGAGAAGAGAGATACTCTCTGAAAGAAGAGTTAATCTATGAAGTCAATCTATAACATTACACATTGTAATTCATCATGCCTAAACATGGGGTCCTTATTCTAGTAAAGTGATGAAGTGATACAATTAGTTCATAAACCAAAACCAAAGAAAAAAAGAAGTAAACAAAAGTAAAAATATCTTGAATAAGTAGTGGCAACAACAACAACATCCTCCAACATTTATGAAGTATTTCCTGCCAAACCAGGAGTAAGGTCGCCTATAAATAAAACATGTCAATTCTGGAAGGGACTTTATAGTCTTCTGTAATGCAATGATTGGAGAATTGGCTACTCTTAAGAAAACTATTTCTAGCATCATGAGTTCAAAGTACTCTCTATTAATTTGAGCAATGTGTGCTTTTAAGTGATTAATGCCCCAGGGCCTTATAAGTGGTATTCCTGTACACAACAAAGGTGTGCAATAACTCGCCAGGACTTTCTTACTTTAAGTACATTGAAAAAGGAACAACAAATGGAGTTAAGGAACACTATAGTGAGAAAATGTCCAATATATTAATGAAAACAAAGTGTCTTCTGACAACCTATTTAACTGAATAAAACCAAAATTTTTCACTCATGCAAAATGGGTGTTTAAAGATTATAATTAACTTATTAGACCAAATCACAAAATAAGAAGCACAAAAATTAGAAAATTTCTTTGAACGATTAACTAATTACTGATTTGACTTGGACTAATAGGCTGTACAAGTAACCATTCATTTTCTAATGGATATAAAACATAGAGATATGGTCAAGCCTACAATTTATTTCATGTCATTTGTCTCTTTAAATGTTATAGTCACATTTTACTTAATTTTCCCTCCACATATTTTTATATTTGAAAAATTTTTTTAATGTTTATTTATTTATTTTGAGAGAGACAGTGTAAGCAGGGTAGGAGCAAAGAAAGAGGGAGACAGAGAATCCCAAGCAGCTCCATGCTCAGCATGGAGCCCAACGCGGGGCTCGATCTTACGACCGTGAAATCATGACCTGAGCCAATATCAAGAGTTGGATGTTTAACCAACTGAGTCACCTAGGCTTCCCTAATAAAAATGTTAAACTTCAACAGGAAACTACACTCTCAGAAACATTACTTAACAATTCTCCCTTGATCCACACCCTCAACATGGGCTTGACTATGGGCTTTCTAAGACTTCTTAATTTTTGCCCATTATGAAACCTGAGATTTAATATTCAGTTACAGAAAACAATTATGTACAGAAAACAAGTCAAAACCACTAGTATATTTGAAACTATTGTTTATATTAGTAATGATTCAAAGATGGAATGGTTGATTAAAAGGTTTTATATGTTGTCAGACTCTCCCATACCCTTTACTGGAAAAAAAGAAAGAAAGAAAGAAAGAAAGAAAGAAAGAAAGAAAGAAAGAAA